>NC_143395.1:179797972-179962972 GCF_052110815.1 Crocodylus siamensis
ATATCCAACAATAAGGATTAGAGACCTGGAGAGTCTCCTACATGAGAAGAAACAAAGAAATGATTTGGACGCTTCTGTTTACATAAGCTTCAGAGGTTTCCCTTACAAAAGAGACCAACACAAAGGGACATGACAGCAGTATATAAAATATTGCATGTTATAGAGAAGGTAAACCAAGTATTTCTGTTTATCCTTTTTCATAATACAACAAGGGACTATTCAATGACACAGAAAGACAACAATTTGAAAACCATTAAAAGGCATATACTCACTGCCTGCATAACTCACTGCCACAAAATACCACTAAAGCCAAATATTAAAGAATTCAAAGAAGGACTGAATATTTATGTGGATAATGATAATATCCACAGTAAGTCTGTCTATACACGTGCAGTGAGGCTGCTCTGACACTGTCATTACAGCGCATCAGAACAAACTCAATTATTTGACTCTGCTGGAGTATAATAATTACAGCACTCCACCAGACTACACCATCAAGTGTATCATAGTTTCATAGTTGTTAGGGTCAGAAGTGACTTAATCAGATCATCAAGTCCAACCCCCTGCCATGGGCAGGAAAGGATGCTGCATTCAAACGACCCCGGCTAGGTGATTGTCTAGCCTCCTTTTGAAGATCCCCAGGGTAAGGGTGAGCACCACTTCCCTTGGAGTTAGTTCCAGCTCCTAGCTGCCCTGACAGTGAAGTAGCGCCTCCTGATGTCTAGCCTGAATCTACTATCAGTCAATGTTGGCTGTTATTCCTTGTTACTCCCGGTAGTGACCGGGGGAACAGGGACTCTCCCATTGCCTGCTGGTCCCCCTTGGCAAGTTTATAGGCAGCCACCAGATCCCCCCTCAGCCTTCTCTTGTGGAGGCTGAACAGGTTCAGATCCCGTAGCCTCTTCTTGTAGGGCCAGAAAGCCAAAGCCCACCACAAGACACCATTCCCGAAGCCATAAGCGGACGTCCCAGATGCAGGTCTCATGGCGTCTTCCACGTCCGCTCACTGGAAGGACCGATGAGAAGACCACCTGTGCCCCTATCTCCTTCAGCTTGCCCCCCAGAGCTTGGTCGTCCTTCATCAGTTGATCTGGACTGCTCCTGGCTTCATCAGTTGATCTGGACTGCTCCTGGTTTCATCAGTTGATCTGGACTGCATCCTGGCTGATAACAAGCTTTAGTTAAAAGCGTCCCTGCCACCATTTTTCAGCTTGGGGACACTGATACACATGACACTCTGGGTGCTTTAATTAGAGTGGCTCTCAGAGCCGCTCTATTAAAATGCCTCCCCCCACTCCCAAAGCATGTGTATAAACACCTTAAGGCTAGGTACAAATGTTTCACTTATTACACATTAAGTACACTGAAAGCACTTCACAGCTGTAACAAAACAGATGCTCATGGCACGTAAAGCACTTAAAAAATGGTGGATCCCACTCTAAGTTAACCCTGGATGGATGTGGTATCTGACTAAAGCACCTAAGGTTAGAGCACTTTATTGAATGTGTGTATCACATCCCACCCTGAGTTAAGGTAAATCACATTCCCCTGGCTTACCAAGGGCCCCTCACTGGGCAACCTGTTAGCCTTGGCCAGTGCTCATCTGCTCCAGGCAATTACCAGTTCAGCCCCACCTCCAGGCTGTTACAGAGAGGAGACAGACAAGGCACTGTCTCCTCACTGCATGGCCAGGAAGAGGTGGGGAAACAGAGCCCCCATGCCATGCTGCCCACCCCACAATTGCTGGGTCGATTTGGCAGGTGGCTACCTCCTTGCCCCAGGCCCTTGACAGCTGCAGCCAGGAGTTCCAGCATGGGGCTGCCCAGCCCAGCTTTTCACCATGCAGGGAACTGGGGAAGGGGAAAGTGAGCTCCCCTGCAGCACAGACCCATCCTGGCCCCACAGGACCCAACCTAGCAACCTGAGGGGGACCCACGTGGCATGGGGGCTCCCTACCTGACTCCACAGCCTAACCTTTTGACAGCTGCAGCCAGAAACAGCTGTGCAGAGCATCCTGGCCTGCCTTTTTCCTTTGCTGGGAACTGAGGGTCAGTGAAAGAAGTCCCCATGCTGCACAGACCTTTCCTAGATTGCTGGGTTGGGTCTTGGGGAGCTGAACTGGCTCCCCCCCCGACCCCACGATCTTTACAGCTGCAGCCAGGAGATGCAGCACAGGCTGCCCAACCCAGCTTTTTGCCACACCAGGAACTCTGGCAGTGCAGGGCAGGAGCATCAGAGTCTCTTGCTACCACACAAATTCCCCCTCCCTCCTCCCAAGCTTGGACCAAGGTGCTAGTGAGTGTAGCATTGGTGAGCCTATAAGTGTGACATGGTTTTTTTTTTCCCTGAGGTGGAGCACCTTGCATTTCTCCATATTGAATGCCATTGGGTTTTCATGCACCCACCTTGCAAGCCTATCAAGGTCAGCCTGGATCACCAATCTATCCGAGAGTGTGGACACTCTCTCCCAAAGTTTGGTGTCATCAGCAAACTTAGCCAGTCCACTTCTAACACCAGAGTCCAGATTGTTTATAAAGAGTACAGGTCTCAGAACAGAGCCTTGGGGGACACCACCGGTCACCAAGTGCCATGTTGATTTGGTTTCATCAACCACCACTCTCTGGGTCACACCTCAGAGCCAGTTTCTCAGCAATCAAACTGTAGTGTAGTCGCCGCCACAGTTGCCCAAATTTTCCATGAGAACATCATGGGACACCAGGTCCAAATATATGAATCTACCTCTTCCTCTTTGTCCAGATGATGTGTCAGTTGGTCACAGAAGGAAATGAGATTGGTCAGGCAAGACCTACTAGCAAGAAACCCATGCTGGCTATCCCTCAGAATGTTGCCTTCTATTAGCCTGTCAAGAATACTTTCTTTGATAATTTTTTCCAAGATCTTTCCAGGGATTAGCCTGTAGTTTCCTGGATCTTCCTTCCTCCCTTTTGTGAAAATAAGCACCACATTAGCCTTCTTCCATTCTTCAGATACTTCACCCAAACGCCACGAGTTCTTGACTATCCTTGCCAGTGGCTGCTCTATGATGTCTGCCTTTAGCACTCTTGGGTGCAATCTATCTAGACCAGCTGATCTGTGGGTTTCCAGCCTCTCAAGGTGCTCCCTCACAAGACCTACACCTATTGTGGACATATATTCACCCTCACCCTGGTCATTCTACATCATGTTAGGCAGGGTGGTCCCTTTGAGCTGGTGAAAAACTGACACAAAGTAATCACTAAGCAGATTGGCCTTTTCCTGGGTGTTGGTTGTCAGCTGCCCCAATTGGTTTAGCAAGAGTCCAATGTTGCCCTTGTTTTTCTTCTGACTCCCTATGTATCTGAAGATGGACTTTTTATTGTCCTTGATTCGTATAGCCAGTCTGAGTTCCATTGCAGCCTTGGCTTTCCTAGTTTGCTACCTACAGCTGCGGACCAGTGCAGAATACTCCTTCTTAGTGGTATTTCCTGTCTTCCATTCTTTATAAGCCTCTCTTTTTAGATGTAGGAGGTCCATGAATTACCTGTTGAGACAAGGGGGTTGCTGAGACCTTTTACCACCTTTCCTACGGATTGGGATGAACTTCCCTTGTGCTTCTAGGATCACTTCCTTAAGGAGCAACCACTCATCGTGAACTCCCCTCCCTGTCAAATCATGGCCTCTCAGGGCCTCGACAACAAGTCTTCTGAGCTTATGAAAGTGAGTTTTCCTAAATATTAGATGGGTTTAAAAAATAAACGAAAAAATAAAGGTTATACACTTTAATGCTTTAGGGTATAAGACAAGCACTAATAAAACTAGGGAGAAAATTGTTTCAGGGGGCAATACTTCTAGAAATGTCCACATAATTCTTCCAATTCCTTTGACACACAGGGAGCCAGTCACCATCAGAGACTTAATACTGAACTAGATAAAGTATTGATCTGACCCAGTTCAACTCTTCCTCCCCTCATCTATATCTTGAACATATATTTTGTGCCTTTGCTTGTGTAAATTTTAACAATCACTTTGCAAAGTTGTTTGTGATTACATGACAGTTGA
Source organism: Crocodylus siamensis (assembly GCF_052110815.1). Classification (NCBI taxonomy): domain Eukaryota; kingdom Metazoa; phylum Chordata; order Crocodylia; family Crocodylidae; genus Crocodylus; species Crocodylus siamensis. The sequence goes on from NC_143395.1 coordinate 179,802,011, forward strand.
TTTAAAAACTAAGGACAGACATCCAAAAAGCCAGAACCTGAACTGATTCAATCTTTGCAGGTTAGTCTAACCTGCCTAGATGGAACCAATTTGCAAGTGAATAAGCATTCAGGAAATGCATGCACATGCCAGCAGTGGCTCAGGCCGGAAGCTGGGTGGCGCAAGAGCAGCCCTTGGCTGCAGGGAAGCTGTTGTGGGGGAGGGGGGGCATGGCCCCCAGTGGTAGCCCCAAGTGAACTGGCCAAGGAGGGGGTTTAAAAATTCCCTGCTCCCTGTCTCACCAGCATGGACCCAGTCCCGGGGTCCACCTGGTGCTCCCCTCCTTGCTGCTGCAGTGGCAGGGGCAGAAGCATGGCTAGACACCGGCTGGCATGGTCCCCTAAGACAAAGGGAACAAGGAGGGGGTTTATTCCCACCTCTACCCCAAGGGACTACAGCTGGAGTCTGCAAGCCCTGACCGCTACTGCCACTGATTGCTCTCTGCACAGGGCAAGCAGCAGAATAAGTTTCCTCCCTGCCTCCTCCACCAGATACAGAGGGAGGAGGAAAATAACCCCTCTCCCTGCCCCCTCACTTTGGGAGCCATATTGGCCAGCCTCCAGTTGCACCCCTTCCCCTGCTGCTGGCGTGGCAAGGGTGGAGCAACCCTCATGGGGAAGCAGCCCTTTTTATAGTTTCCTTTGCCAGTGGGTCTTGTACAGAGCTTCAACTTGGTTTTAGGGTTGCCCCTGCTCAAAAAGCTTTCTTGTGCCCAGCTACTCCATGTGCCCAGAGAGCTACTATTTGCAGTAGTGAATTTAACCTACTGATTTCAAAATCAGGAGAATGAACAGAACAGTCCTGGGGCCAATGTGAAAACAGGAAAGTGCTTGCTATATGCCTTCTCTTCAGGGAAAAATTCCTATCCTCTGTCTCCTCCTTCCTAAATATACATATGCAAGTAATCATGAGAAATCCCCTTCCTTCTTGCAACTGTTTAGTACCACATGAGCCTGGTGAGGCCTTATCAGGTTCCATTTCCGTAGACTGTGAAATTTACAGGTGATAATATTTGTTATAGAGTTAAAAAAATAAGGGGGCTGGGAATGACAGAACAGATTGTTGATTTAAACGGACAGATTGTCCCTAAGATTTTCTGTTTCAATTCCCACCCCCTTCTATTACAAAAAAAATATGTTTTGTTTATTTTTATTAACCAGCAAAAGAAAAAAAAACCCATAATTTACTGGTTTAGAATCTTAAACAACCCAGTAAATAACCCCCTATTGTTTTAAAAAGCTGACTGCCCGTTATCTCATTAAGGGACAAAAGGCCAGATATTCAAAGATACTGAGGTGCCCAAATTTCAGGTGCATCAAGTGATTATTCAAATGTGCTGTGGTAGGTGAGGTGCCTAAGTTTCATTGATATCAACAGCTTAGGTGATTTCAGAAATCTCTCTAGCTACCTACCTGCATCTTTAAGTGCCTTGATACCATTGAACATATGACCCAAAGTCTGCCAGACACTTACATGGAAGTTCCATTGAGGCCAAGGCAGGTCCAACACCAAAATATGGTATTAAATACACAGACTGGACAATTCTGCCCCAGTCCAGAGTCTGAGTTTTAAATCTTCTTCAATGTCATAATGTCAGACTTTAAATGTCTTAAATGTCAGAATGTCAAAACATTTTGAATGTTGAAGATATGGATACAAATACATTCTCAAAGGTAGCATGAAGAAATTGCCATTTTACCACACAGGTGCTACATTTATAATACTCCTGGCCATCTTGACAACTTTGAACAAGTACCACGAGGGCTGGGACTGACACAGCAACTGAGCAGGTTCACCATTCTGCTGCCATGGATCCATTTCTGAGATATTTGCCTCATGCTATTTCAACCCCAAGTTATAACCTCATATGACCATTCAGCCAAACTAATTTTTCTATAACTATATCCTCTCAGTCTCTGCTCCCTTGAATTTAAGTTCACTGACACAGAGTGAATGTCAAAGGGGGATCATAAACTCTCTCAGTGCTGGATCTCTTAGTACCAATTTCAGTTCACATTCTGTCAGGCTTCTAGATCAAATTCATTTGTACAAGAATTGGCTCAGATAAAAGTTTTAAATGAGATTTCTAACTTTTTCATTTTTTTTTTTTGTGCTTCTCACAAAAAAATTGTTTAAGGAGAGATCACAATACAGAGCAGGAAAAAAGTGCAGAAAACATGCTGTGAAAATAAAAACTGAAGGAAGAAAGGTTTTAGGACATTACCAGAATCACAAGAAAGTGCATTGAGTAAATCTCTGACGAAAAACAACTTCAACTGCTTGTGAGGGATCAGATATATAAACACTGAGAACACCATTTTGCTCACTTTCATCTAAGATGGCTTCCATTCATATGCTTGAGTCTCTTACAATGGCCATAGGTTGCTCCCCTCCAATACACAAGCCCTGTTCCCTAAGATACAAACAGAGGCAACAGGTCACAAGTTCTCCAAAGCCCTTTCTGGGCACTGGATCTTAGAGAAGTTCCACCTCACCGCTATTGTGTCATTGTGACCCATGCGCAGTCACATGAGCCACAGAAAATCATTATACAGCACAAATGCTTAAAAACGTTCTAGCCTCCATATTACAATAATCACTCTGGGTGTGTCTACACAAGACACTTTACTGAGCAGTAGGCTAATTTACTCCGTAGTAAGTGTCTCCATCTACATATGCAGACACTTACTACACAGTACTTTGTTCTACTCCGCAGTCAATTTGCTACTTGCAAATGTGGGTAACACATTAACTGCAGAGTAGTTACTGTGCAGTAATGTATGTGTAGACAGTCGACTAGGAGCAAATTTGTTCCTGGTCAGCTGGGCAGCAGAGGCAGGAGATTGCTCCCTGCCCTCAAGAGATTCCTGCTGCCAGGGCAGGCTCTGAGCTCAGAGTCTGGGCAAGGACAATGTCCCCCTTTCCTGGTAGCAGGCAGCTCCCAGCCCCGGCTCCACAATCGGAGCAGGAGCCAGAAGCTGCCTGCTGCTGGGGCAAAGGAACATTGTCCAGGCCTGGGTTCTGAACCTCAAGCCTGCCTGGGCAGCAAGCAGCTCCCAGGGACAGGGAGTAATCTCTCAGCCCCTGCTCTGATCATGGAGCCTGGACAAGGAGCTTCCTGCCCAAGGAGAGCTCCTTACCCAGCCTGGAGCTGGGTAGGATCTGGCCCAGACAGGGACAGTTCTCAGCCAACCCTAAACTGCATTGGGAAGTCTGCACATGTAGCCCAGAGCAGCTGGGAACTGTCCCATTTCAGGGCAGGTTCCAGCCAACTCCGGGCTGCACATGCAGACTTCCCCATGCAGCCAAGGGCTGGCTGGGAACTGTCCCAGTCCAGGCCAGATCCCAACCCTGTAACTCATTTCCAGCCCTGTGCCACAATCAGGCATGGGGCTTAGAAGGAACTGTGGGGGAGAGGCAGGTCCCAGCCTTGTGTACCCAAAGTAAAATCAACAGGAACTTTTGGGAGAGCATATTTTAAAATCAGACCATTTACTTTGATACTTAAATGTGTACTTAGAGGTCTAATGTCAGGCCATCTTTTTTTTTTTAATGTTGCCCAGCATTTATATCTTCCATACATCAATAATATTTCACACTTCAAGTAGGGGTTGCGGCTTGAAAAAGCATAGTTTTGAGACTGGCCTAGATCCTTTATAGTACTGTAAGGTTAAAAATATTTTAAGGGTGGTAGATATTAGAGCTGAGATTCGACCTGATTCAGTAGCCAAATCTCTGAATCCAGATCAAATCAGAGGACCCTTTAATCTGTCCAAATCAATTCAGAGAGATTTGGAAAGATTCCGCAATTAGGACATATACACAGCTTTAAATGTTTTTTCTACATACCGAAAGGTAGCAGGCAGCTTGTGAATGCTGCAATGCTGGGGTGCATGGAGAGTCCCACAAAAGCATGGGGGGGGCAGCAGACCTGAAAGCAGACCAGAAATACTTCCAGTTCATTTCTGGGTCCATCAGGGAGCGCGCGGGGAGAGGCCACCCCCTGCTCAGCACCTAGTGCCTCCTGGGTCTGGGAGGGAGCACCTGGGGTCCCCCCACAGCTGCTTGCTGAGCCGGGGGGGTGCAGAGAGCCCCCCAGCACAGTCTCCAGCAGACCCAGAAGTGGACTGAAAGTACTCCTGGTCCACTGCTGAGCACGTGGAGGGTCTCCCCACCACACTCCTGTGGGAAGCTCCGTGTACCCCAGCATCGCAGCGTTTACAAGCCACACCTGGTACCTCAAGGTATATAGAAAAAACATTTAAATCTGTGTCTATATCCAAATTGCTGATTTTCCGAATCAGCATCGAATCTTTAGATTTGGATTCGGCCAAATCAAATCAGGAACAGCGATCAAATCAACTAATCGAATCACTGTCCCTGATTCAGGCTGAATCCAAATCCAAATCAAACAGGGCCCACTTTGTACACCCCTAGTAGATATTGTATACATAACAAAAAAGAAGGAACTGTAGACAGAACTCTGCGGTCCCCCCAGTCAATCTCACCCTTGCTTCAGGTACTTGAAAATTAAAGATTTAACACTGAAACTTTCCCATAACACTTATTCTCAAGAATAAAAGTGGCACTATGCAGAGTCAATGAATTCTACAAGTTAGACATGCTCTCAGCAGATATTTACCATTTCACCCATCTACATCTTTGAAAAGGGGAAGATGAAGTCAAACTAAAGATTATAATAACCACGTACATTCATGGAAACGTGTGCAAGATACTGATGCATACAGAGAGAGGCAAGAATTAGGTAAAAGTAAATTGGTCACTTGTACTAACAATGCTGACTACATGTGTTCTAAGATGAGTACAGTATATTTGATTAGATTTAATATCTAAAATATATTCCTTTTTGCTGGCTAAATATAACTTTTACAAAACTATTTAGCATACCCATGTTCAGAAAGCAGTTCCCCTGCCATTCCTACCCTTTCTATTATACATACATAGAACACGTTAATTCTGTGTCATTTTGCAGTTACTTTCAACAAAGCAAAAAGATTTTATTGCTGGTATAACAGCAATCTTTCTTGCTTTGCAGGTAGGCTATCATCATTAAATTCAAACTTCACGTTCAAGTTCACAGTCTAATCAAATACCTATTTGGTGCATTTATACTATGTTTGATAAGGAAGAGTGGTTACACTTGCAAATGGCTGGTATGCAATTATGTAATCTGCCAAGAATGTCAGTGTATAACAGTTGTTTCTCATATTGCTTTCAAATGTGAACATAATCCTCTATTTTACATGATTAAATAAATACTTTCATATCAGTCTCTGAAGACTTTACCCAACTTTTATATCTAACATTATGTATGTACGTACAGTAGGCACTCTGCATGTGTGTGCCCATACTCTGTGGGTGCATCTACATGTTCATTAATGCATTGTAGGTACTGTGCATTAAGTGTAGTATTTGGATAACTAAGTACTAAATCAATATGCAGTAATTGGTGCTACTGCACAGTTGTGCAGGCACACAGGTTTTTCCAGATGCTAACTGCACAGTAGCCTAATACTACTGTGCAATAGCATATTAGCACAGGTTTTGCCCGGCACCCTACTGTGCAATGTTAGGCTACTGCGCAGTCAGCGCATCATCTAGATGCACCCTGGGCCTACATAAGTATGCCTATAAAAAATAAAGAACTTAAAACCTATTATCACATAACTTCACACAAGAAGAGCCTCCAGGTTTATATTATTTTCAAAATTTAGAATGATCATATAATACCATATTCTCCTTTGAGTTTAACAGGACAAATATATACAGGGTTAACTGATGGAATCTCTCGGGTAGAATGGTATGAACTACATTTGGCAGCATCTCCCATTCTAAACTGAATATTCTGGCAAAAAAAAAAGTTGTAAAGTTTCATTCTAAACATTAAAATAGGAAATGAAGGGGCCTTTTTAGACATGATATTGGTAACTCTTAAAAATTAACCTACCTCCATCTCCAGAGAAATCTGGTTTTAACTGAATTTTGGGGGTATAAGGAACATTATTTATTGGGTTCTTCCAGAAAGACTGTGGGCAAACACCCCGGAAATGGGGAAAAGACTCAAAAGCATATTCCCTTTTGCTCTTGGTTGTGAAAAGACCAGTTTGAGTCCACTCTTACGTTTAATCAGGGTTCATCCAGTGTTCAGAGAATGTGGAGAGGAAGCAGAGATAATGGAAAGCAAGGAAAAATAAAAGGAAAATGGTGAAAAATACTTAATGCAATAAACTGTGAGAACAGACTTATAGGTAAAGAAAGTGAAAAAGTAGACTGTTTGAGATCTCATCAAAGCTACTTAGGCAAAAGGCAGAGATATTGAACCAAATTCAGCCATTGTGTAAGAGCCCACAAGCCTGTTAGTTTGTGTCTTACAGGTTTATCACACAGTCTTCAGCAAAAAAGATGATGGACCAAATTCTGAGGTCCTTAGTATACCAAAAGTCCCACTGCAGCTGAAGAGGGGATCAAAGGATCTCAGAAATCAACAATCAGGAATTCAAGCATAGCTGTGTAATTTTGTGAGATCTGAAGAAATAGTGGCAAAAGGAATATCACTAGTAAATGTGTGCCGTGTTCAAGTGCATACTGGGGTACCCACATTTCCGAATGGGAAAAGAACAGGTAGTTTGCGTGGTTCTAGTAATATAGTTATTACCAGTACCTAAAGTTCAGCTTCTCTTCTCGTTTGCAGCAGTGGCCCTGACCTCTTTGCCTTAACTTTGGGGTACACAGAATGTGACACTCTAGGGGTCAAAAGCTGCACGACCCAAAAAATGAACACAGCCAAATTCAAAGGTGACGTTTGAAAATTCTGTCCTCAGTGATTTATCAGGGCTGCAAAGTTTAGGTTAAGACTTAATTGATGTGCACTTTACCCCAGATCCCCCAAAACACTCAAGTGCAGGTTTAGCTGTAAGCATATAAATAATCTTTTTTTAATTTGGTGGCCCAAGTGACCTGTAGCTATTCACACATATTCTGTCCCCAATAGGTGGTTCTTCACATGAGGTCAGAGACACCTTCATAGATAGGAGCATGACACTTCATGGACAAGATTTTTAAAATTCCTACACATCTACAAATCCAGCCGAAGTCAACAGGGGGTACAAATACTCCACCCCTCTGCAAATGACACCTGCTGGAATTAATTATTTAATATTTGGAAAGCACTTTGAACATATGTAAACATATGCACTATACAAATGCTTGTTATTATCTATAATAATAATAAAAATATTATCACTGCTACTACATGCTTCAGTCTCCGGGGCAGTGAATCCAGCCCCTTTTGTAAGTGCTACAAAATTAATTTAAGGAAAAAAGACTTGGTTTAATGCAGCTGTATAATGGATACCAAAGGCTACATTCCAAAAAATAAAACATATACTTAAAGTAGCATTGGGGAATGAAATCGAGGGCACTTTCAAACTTCTATTTCAATGCTTCCTTATAAATAGATGTCTATATTTGTAACAGGGCTAAAGCAGAACCACATAAGTGTTTTTTCACCTCTTGCGGAGAAAGATAAGAGCTGAATCGACCAGATGTTTTGCAGGAAACCTCAATTTATTACTTAAGCAAACCTTGCACAAGCTAACCACGACACCTCAGAATCGTCGAAAGGGAGAGTGTGTTGATTTTTTTTTTGTTTTGTGAATTTTTACAAAAGCCATTACAGCTCACTATTTAGCTGCTCTGCAACTGAAAGAGGACCTCCTGCAGAATATCAAATAAAGACAGTTCAAGTGATCATTGTCAGGTTTTTGTATATATGGAAAACTGTCACCTAAAGGAGCCAACTGTGAAAAGCAGCCTTCTTTTTTGCAGGTGCAATAATTGTGCCTGCAAGTGCTGCCATTTACACCTCTAAGTTCCTAATTAGACTTGCAAATCAGATTCTAGGATGTCAAAATGGCATCTTAGGCTAAAATAGAATTTGCACTCACAGGATTTTATACAGAAATCACTTGGGAGTATAAGACCTTGGAGCAAAAGCACCATCCCCAATCTTGGAGCCAGCTAGGGACCTGTTTGGTTCCCAGCACAAGTTAGAGCAGCCTTATAGTTATCCTTATCTGAAGTGCTAAAGAACAGCCCCCAGACAGTGTTATTATGCCAATCACCAGTGCCAGACATGGGTATGGGTGAACCAGGTGGCCGCCCAGGGACAGATGGAAAGGGGCCCCAAAATGGTATTTTTTTTTTATTATTATTATTATTATTATTATCATCTCTAGCAAAGGGGGGCCCAATACTAAAAGTTTGCCTGGAGCCACCAGGAATCTGGGTACAGTGTTGCCAAGCACCAGAGCAAAGCAGGATTTCCCTAGTCTTTTTGACTTTGCCCAAACATAGCCTTGACACTTCCTCCAGGCCAGGAGATCCTGTGCTAGCTTTACACCACTAAAAGGTTCCCTTGCAATACAGGAACCCTCAGCTGGCTGATTAAGAGCTCTCTGTGGATGCAATGTTTTACTGGAGAATAACACATTCGTGGAAAAAAATGAAGGCCGTGCTGAAATACAGTGCCAGCTCCACAATGAAAGTAAACTAAGCAGACTTTTTGTCTTGTAGCCTTTATTGTGCCCAACCTTCTCCTGCTCTTGCCAACTACTTCTTTACCCAGCTCACCGTGTTTAGGAATAGGCAATCCTCACATCACATTTGTCTTGGTACCCTCTGTACAATAGAACATGTAAATCTGAAATGGAAGATCCACCAGTTGATGCATCAAAAAGAGGCTGGACAGATGCATGACTGACAGATCCATTAACAGCTATTAAACAGAACAGTCGGGGATGTATCCTCTGCCATGTCTAAACCAATGATGGTGGATGCCAGAGAGAGTATGGCATGGGATAGATCACTCCAGACCAGGGAAACTCAACTCCAGCCTACTGACCAGATCTGGCCCCAAGTGCCTTGTCTTCCAGCCTGAGGGTTTCCCCATGTATCCATGAGGAACCCCACAGGACCACTGCTTTGAACACTAAATCAGACGCACAGGGCACAGCCAGGCCTGACTGCATCATGCCGGACTGGGCAGAGATAACACAGGCCCTCAGAGACTTATCCTAGCAAATGAGACCTGGTAAAAGTGGTGTTGAGCTCCAGGGTCTTTGAACCTGATCCTGATGCACAGATTCTGATGCAGCCTAGTCCCCATGCTCCTCATTTGGCTCACAGAGCCAAATGGTTGAGTGCCACTGATCTAGATATACTCATTTCAGTGCTCTTCCTCTAAAGCATCCACTCTTGCCACTGTCAGTGACAAGATACTGGGCTAGTTGAACCACTGTCACTTCTTATTTTCTTGGTTCTTTGTCTTGCCTAAATCTACCTGTACTAAATTCTCTATTACTTCCTATCTCTTCACCACGGATGAGAATGTTTATACCTTTTGCCCTGCAAATTACTGAGCTGGAGTTACATCCTGAGCAAAGGAAGCTTGCCCAGCTTTGATTCTGTGGATACCTCGGGTCACATGCTGGGGCAGCTCTCTGAACCTGCAAGGAGAGGAGAATGGGTGGCTTCCTTCACAACTGTCACCAATGTCAATTGGTTGAGAATCCATTAACAGGCATTTATAAAAGATGATGATTACACCTTTCCTTTACCAGGATCCCAATCACTTTAGGGAGCACCTCATCTATGTCATAGAAGTCATACGGTTTCTACAGAAATTAAGATCTTTTCACGGATTTCATCTTTCTTCCCTGATCCCTTTCTAGGTCCCTTATTCCTATGTGTGAAGATATTTACCTACCAATCTCTTTCTCTTCATTCCATGAGCAGAGAAGGTGCCCCCACCTCTGAGCAGAGCCTGGAAAGGATACAGGCTTTGCCTCCATGACCCCAGGCTGGCAGCTATCAAGAGCCACGTTGCAAAGGCATGCCCCATCTAACTTCAGTGACTTTGCACAGTGTTATGAACTACAGAGCAGTAGCACATAACTGCACCCAGTTGTGTGCTACTGCTCTGTAGATCATAACACTATGCAAAATGGAACAAGGGCCAAAAGTTTAACTGCCTTGCTTGTGGCTGCTCAAGAAACTGTGCATTGGGGTGGCACAGCAGTCAAGATATTCTTTCCTGCCAAGGCAGGGGGTCGGACTAGATGATCTACCTAGGTCCCTTCCGACTCTAGCTACTATGAAACTACTATGAAACTATGGCTCAAGAAATGTGAATTCAATCCCTGCTCCAGCCACATGCTAACATCTGCCCAAAGTCAACCCAGTGGTAAATGGGTGGCTGGGCCTTCAAACTTGCAGTCAAAGGTAGATGGACATGACACCAGCCCTGTGTGCTGTTGGCTACAGAAACTGACCTGCCTGCAGCACACTAGTTCAACAGGCTCCAAGCCTTGTGTGGTTTTTTAACCTGACTGATCACTGTCAAAAACAGAAGTAGAGCACAACATTGCTGAACTCTTGCTCTGCCCAGCTTACCACACTGGCAGCTGCTTCACTAGAGAATTTAAAGTTTTGTTATGAGGCAAATATTCCAGCCAGTTGACTGGTATTAAAGTATTACGGACTCAAGTCTGCAAGACACTGGGTAGCCTTAGCTCCCATCAGACAATGAGGGGTCAGCCCTTGCAGAACTGAGCAGGCTGTGAGTAGAAAGAAAGAAAGTTAGGAAGAAAAGTGAACTCCCAGTTACACTTTGCAGCACCTCCTCCTCGGAGAATGAAAATACCCAGAAATAGATTCCTAAAGCTAACATGACTTACTCAGTGTAAATATTATGTTTCCAAGGTCCAAGTCTGAAAAGTTCACTTTTATATGGTTTTCATTGATATAATATATATATTACATTCTTGGGTATCTCTAGCGATTTCACAATTTTACTATGATGCACTGCCATAGAGTGGTTAGCAATGTCATAAATAAAAAAAATTGTGAAATCCAAAGGTCACTTGCATAACTGTCATGAAAAGCAGTGGTAAAATGATTTACAGATGCAGGAAATATAATTCGGCAGCAAGGAATTCCTTTGGCAGCTAATAGAATTAATTCAACACAGCACATCGCAGTTTTAAGAGTGAGCACCAAGTGAAAAACAACTCTTTAGGAAGAAAGCTTCAAGGCCAGCCAAGCAGCTTGATGAGTGCACATTTAACTGCTAACCAAAACACTTCACTTCAGGAATGAACTCAAGATCCAACACCCCAGTGCAACAGGCTCCAAACATATTGTACAGCCAGTATCATTCTGGGGAAGGCTAATGGATGCACTGTCTACAGAGCACCCCTTGCTGGTGAATCCATAAAATGGCAGTAGTGAAGTGAGAAGGGGCATGGTAAACCCCATCTTGTCAGCTAGCCAAAGTGTCTCTGATGGCATCCTCTGCTCAGGGTTGCGTTTCCAGAGGTAATCCAACTGCTAAATAATTAGGCAGCATCAATACTGAAAAAACTGCAGAAAACAAGAGCAAGCATTTTTAATCCTTGTTATTTAGCAGCTCTTTAATTGAAAAAAACATATCTCTAGGTGCCTGGGTAATAATACATCATTTTATATATGTCCTGTAGTCACACTACAGACACACATGTGAAGGCAAGCTTAAGTGGCCTTTAAAAATAGCCCTTGCTGTTATGGCTTGCACATAATAAATTAATGATTGAGCATTTAGCACTGCCTACAAACTAACATGCTTGCTTTTGAACATGATGCGCAGGGCATGAGCCTGAAATAATTCAAGTTTAGTGTAATTTACTGGAGACCTTTCAGTGATGTAAGCTCGCCTTCTCTACCCAGGACCATAAATAAGGGGCCTGATCCTGCAAGCTTCAGTCATGTAAGTAACCCCAAAGCGAGGTGTAGCAGGGTAGCTCTGTGCCCTGGCCACTCATGGCGCCTGGAGCAGCACTGGGGGCAGTGCTTCCAGCGACTGCTGCAGCAGCTGCTATTTCGGCACTCTCACTACAAAGGCAGAGGTCAGGACTGCTGGGTTGTCCCCCTCAGTTACACTACTGGCCCCGAAGTGGTTACAGTGAAGTCAGAACAATCACCTGCATAAGGCTTCGAAGAATTAGGCCCTAATTTAATTCTCTCTGTGTTGTCCTACAGTTCTGGAGCTGCTTGCTTTTGCTTTTCAAATGGAAAGGAAATAAAACATCGCACTTTGAGTCTGCAATGCTCACCACAGCCACCAAACAAACAGCATGACACCTTGCAAATGGGTACCTGAATGAGGACAGAAAAAGCAGAACAAGACAGATCAAGACTGTTTGCATTGTCCAACTTTGGAGCAAGTTTGAAATTGAATTTGAGGCCCAAGCATTCTTCCTTCTGGTGACACCCACCATTTTTTTCTCTTTCAGCCTTGAATGGCAATTAGGAAAAGGTTAACTGAGTGTCTTTCTCCTAGGAATCCTCTTCCTCTTTTCAAAATAACAGCGTTAGCAAAAGAAAATCCCAGATTAGGCTAACAGGTAGAAGCGTGGTGCAGCCCTGGGAGATGCTGTTGGAAGTGGGGAGATTGGGAGAATCATCCCAGCGGGAGACTAATACTCATCATTCTGAGCTGCAGCTGAGGCCCATTTGACTGACAGGCAGCCGGGAGCTGAAAGAGCTGCTCATATCCCACAACTGCTGGCATGCAGACTTGAAAGAGATTTATTTCAGGATAATTAGCTGGGAGTATTAAAGGTGGCAGGAAAGATCTGCAATTACTGTTTAGCAAACAGAACGGAGGGAAAAAAAAAAGGAGCCAAAAATTAAATTAAAAGACCCAAATATTTTTCCACTTGAAAGTTGTTAAATAATTGAAAAAGTTCAAAGAAACTTTCTTGCATTCAAATGAGTGAGAGGGGCCAGGAACAAAAAACATGGATGGATCATTGGTGATGTGCAATCAGGTAAAATATCCCGAGACCAGGCACTCAGAGCACAGTGTCTACAACTTGGTCGCCATATATCAGACAAGAATTTTCCCCACTCCCCTCCCTCTTTTAAACTCTTTTACACCTACAAAATGGTGTGCTATGATGCAATGTATTTGCAGAGCTAAAAATAAAAACTAAATAACTAAAATCAAGTTTCAAAAACCTAAGTTCCTCTCCCAGTCATTTTTAAAAGTAGGCCTGGCATTGTGATGTTTGCTGCTGAGCAAAAAATGCAGCTCAGTCCAGTTCTCTAGGTACAGAAATGAAGAAGGCACCAAAGAGATGCAAAGTCTCTTCTCACTCTCCTTCTCCCCTCTCCAACTTCAAACCAGCAGCTCTCACCGCAAAAGTGACACTGGTGAGTTGTAACCAGGCTGCAAGCTGCAGTTGTGTAATACATTTGCTGGGGTCCTGGCATAGGTAACACCCCTGTAAAAATCACACAGCCAATTTTATGGAGCTGGCAGCTCTTTGTTCTTTCAAAAGCACATTTTTTTCATATTGATTTTTTGCAAAGATGTTGTGGTTTGGGCTGGGGTTTTGGGACGGGGGGTTGTTTTTCCACTTGAGGCAAATTTTGACAGTTTCTTATTAAATTAATTGCTATGCACAGTGGGTAATCTGAAAAAGGACATTCCTATTTGAGATTGGTGAACAGCCTAAAGCCGGGGCAAACCCGTTGGGATTCGAAAGACGTTGAACTATTGAAGAATCTGGTTTGCAGTTTTCATAATTATGGAAAAAGTAACAAGGGTGCCATCTGTATTTCCAACGTCTGGGGGCGGGGGGTCCCTTCTGTTTTTAAAAAGAAGGATTTCTTTCCTTGTACAAACTAGGCTGGCTTAGAAAATTAAACATGGATTGGATATGGCAGTTTTCAGACTGATTCAATATTTCCCTGTATCAACCCGGAGAAGCTTTATTCAGCTATGTCCATGTATCCTGGCAGTTGCTGGCATCACACATGAAAGCATTTGTGCCAAATGTAAATAAAGTTCACCCAACAAACACAGCCTCAAAGCATCTGAGATTTTCATCAGGCTTCAAGACTCATTGTTGCTGAGGCTCATGCTGCTCTTTCAAAACAAGGGGCCTTTTTTGCATGTGGCTCAATGATCTACAGTATTCTAAAATCATCTATTTATTTATGCTCTATTCTGGGACTTGCCCTCTGTGATAAAACACTGCTTAAATTGTGTGGACAGCAGTGTGGAAATAACAGCATCGCAGGGCCTGGCCCGTTTTGTGGGGGTTAGATAAAGATCGAGAACGCCAAAATGATTTTTAGTTGCCCAGACTCTTACAGAAATGAAAAGGAAAAGCCAAATAAAGTAACAAGATGGGGAATTTGTTGCCAGATGCAGTATGTTTGCAGTTGAAAAATGAGCGCTTCTTTACACAAAGGCATGTTTTGCCTAAGACAAAGAGTAGAATCAGTATATCTTGAGTTGAGCTGGTCAGGATTTTTTTCAACAAAGCAGTTCTTTGTAAGAAAATGTCAATTTATTGAAAGAGAAATTAGAGGGGGATGGGGAGGGAGAGGGACATACTATTTTCAACTAAACTTTTATTGGGAAAGGGTTATTACAGGTCCAGGATGGAAGTCCAGATCAAAAAAAAGATAAGCCCAAAATAGCCAATATCCCTGTGGTTTAGGTCAATAATCTGGGATACAGAAAACTTCATCAATGCACAAAAAAGATACTTTTTGATTTTCAGATATAAGGTCTGTAGAGGCACACAGATCCCAGACTAAGCAGGTATCTGGGGAAAAGCACCCATTTCAACCTCATGCTCTGCCATCTATTTTTCCCTTTCTTTCTCCTACATTAGGGTCTCAGTTACAACACAGGTAATATAAACTAATTCCTCAGCATCACAGTATGTTACAGATCAGGTTCACTTTTAAAACATGGTTTGTTCTCACCACTGTCCATGCCCAGGCTATTACCATGCCCCCCAGCATGCAAACTCGCTTTTAAATGCTTTCTTAGTCTAAGAAAGGCAGCCTTGGATTTATAACCAAACTACAGATTTTCATTATGGATGCTTCCTCTATAAAACATCTATTATATGAATTCCCTTTATAAACAGAAGCAAAAGCACGTCAACGAGAACTGCTGCACCTACTGCTGTGATATCACAGAGCTATGGAATCAAGTAGTCTGAGCCTAGGATGTCATGCAAGCAAACTCCAACATCCTAATCATGACTCTGACACCAACTCCCTCTGTGGCCTCCACAAATCAGAGAATTTCCCTATCTCAGTTCCTGGTGGAGAAATATAAGGATGACTCTTTCACAGAGGTCTGTGTGGATTAATGATTTCATATTTATAAAGTAAATAAAAAAGGAGAAATGATCATCATTACTATTTACCATATCAATAGGAAGATGAGGGCTTTATCTTATCCCACTGATATACCCCTGTGGGAATGGCTAGATAATATATATCAAACTGGCTCCCCTATCACAGAAGGTGCTGAGTGCCTTGGATTGCAATTAAAACTCAGGGCCTTGTTACATGGTAACTTTAAGTGGCTTCTGAAGCTCTTAAGCCCTGGACTGGCTGCATGTTAACACATTTTAAGTGGCTTAAAGCTTAAAGCACTCATTATTCGGCTTAAGGTTACACCACTCCAAGGCAGGATTATCTCTGATCTGCCTAATTTTGCTCCTGTACCATTAATTTGTGGCCACTTTCCACAGTTTTTCTGCCCAAGTTGAAGTCCTCAAGCATCCCAGGGGGCAGTGGGCCTGCGCTGCCTCCTGCCACTGCAACAGGCTCCACTCCCAGATGGAGTGAAGCAAGCCTGTCTGAGCAGGGGTCGGGGGACACTGTGTCCCCGCCACTGCTCAAACCAACTGGCTCTGCTCCAGCAGGAAGCAGATCTGTGTGCAAGCAGTGGAGGGAATGCAGTGCACCCCTCTCCCAATACCTTCCCCCTGCTCAGACTGGCTGACCCTGATCCCAGTGGGAGCAGAGCAGAACAGGTCGGAGTAGCAGGAGGAGGCACTGCAGCTTCCAGTATCACTTCCTTAGCCTTCCAGGTGCTTCAGCGCTTGCCCTAGGGAGCAGGAAACCTGTCCTTCCCCTAGCTCAGGGGTAGGCAAAATGCATCCCAGAGGCCAGATTAGAAAATTAATATTTATCTGCCCTGGGCTGCCTGTCGTGTGGCCCTCAATGGCTTTCCAAAACTCAGTAAGCAGCCCTCCACCAAAAATAATTGCCCACCCCTGCCGTAGCTCCCAGTCCTGCCCCTGTTCACCAAGCCTCTCGTAGCAAGTCACAGCTGTGCAGGTGAAGGAAAATCAGAAAAGGTTTTTTGCTGTAACACGTGACTGCTCCACTAAGCCAAACAGCACTAAGCCAATTAACATTTGTTCAGCTTATAGCGTAAGGTCTGACCGTGCCCTGAGGTTGGTCACACTGAATGAGTCCAGGCCCTCCGTATACAATACTTTGTGTGGAGTACAATGCACAATGAGTTACACAGAATTTCCCAAAGTAACCTGGAATAGAACTCCATGACAGATACCAATTTGTGCTTGAGGTTTTTTCCCATCTATTGGGAAACAGCCAGATAGTCAAAAACAATTTCTGTTTAAGCTGGTACCATACATCAGGCACATAAACGAACCTCGGTGGACTTAAAGGCAAAGGTCTGCTTAAGCAAGCACCAACATGCCGAAAGCAGGTACAAGGCAATGAATGGCAACATCCAAAGAAGAAGTCTAAATGGGATGATAAAGGTCAATGAGGCAATACTGTATATTAAAACTGATATATAATAGCAAAACTCACAGGAGCATATTTGTTCATTCCATTTATCCACTCTTCATCATGCACATTTGTACTCTATTTCAAAGGATCTAGGAATGGTTTACATTTAGAAAATGGGCTGTAAATATTCATGTGGTCTTTGTCTCTTAATATCAGCACATTTATTCTCACAGTTTGGCTTATAAAATGTTCACACGTTAAACTACTTAAAGAGCATTTGCTTTTCACTGTGAGACTTGGAGGTTTAAGGAAATAGAAAATATAAATATTTTATTTATTTTAATGGGCTAAGTCAAAAGTACAGTCCTTTTCTGCAGTACGTAGTTGAATAATAGATCCTCCCACCAAAAAATGCTATTTTACTCATTTGACTCGGTGCTTCAGATCAACTTTGATGTATTTCTTGGCTTATAATGGTAGGAATAAGAGGCCAAGAGAGCTAGGTGCTCAAATCTTAATGAAATTAACTGAAACCTAGCTGCTTAACTCTTGAAAATCTTTGCTGTGCTTGCACCTTATTGCATATCATGAATGAGAAGTTTTGTTGCTTGGAGTTCAGGACTGGGACTCAAGACCTAGGGACACAATTAAGCCATCACTTACACACATGGCCTCAGTGACTCTAGTGGGATCTATTGGGACCACAATCAGGCCCTGGGGATTTGTATTTCCAGGTTTACTACTGACTTTCCTGGTTGACACTAGGCAACTCACTTCTCCTTTTCTATGCTCTGGTCTTCACTTGTGACTCACTTTCCCTACAATAAAATAAAGACAGTAATAATATTTACTTCACATAATTGATTTGATGGCTAATTAACACCAGTGAAATGGTCTGCTCACCTTAGCTCAGATGTGATATAGAAGAAGAAAATATTACTGCGAACTACTTTCTGTATAGTTATATATACACACATGTATAGAGGACTGCATGAGCAAATGAATACACATGACTCTGTGTGTGTGTGTGTGTGTGTGTGTGTGTGTGTGTGTATGTACGTACATGCTCACATGTACACATACATATACTTGCATGTGCACATTTTATTTTACTTGGTGGCAGCCAGGTCTAAATGCAAATCACACATGTAATTATTTTTAATGTAGCAGCCAGTAACACAGGACAGGAATATATTGTTCAGTATATTTCTTGGCTCTAGTTCACCTAACAAATTTCAAATTTCTTAGCTTTAATAATTTCTAAATGCACTATTCCATCAGCGAGGATTCCATTCCTTTGCTCAGTTTTACATGAATATTTAGTGTCATTTTTTGGGTGCCACACTGATGAAGTAATAACAGAGCAGCAAGTTCTTCCTTGTTTCGCTGAGTTGAAAAAGACACAATCATCAACCTAGCTACTGTATTTAAAAATTGCTGCTGACTGCTGTAGTAAATTCATGTCATGCTTTTTTATGATAGATAATATTTCAGTGGCAGAGTCCCTGAATAGAACAAAAGGAATCTGTTTAGAAAAACAATTTCTGTTTACAAGTTCAGCTGCTTGGAATTCAAATATGTTCTTTACGTAAAAGAAACTATCTGAATCCTGTTGATAAAGCAAAAGCAGGCTAAAATGCTTCCAGGTTAGAGTACTTTGCACTTTCAACTTGTATCCAAGTGTAGCTTGTCTGGTAACTTACTTAAAATGTGGAGCTAATTAAGTGATCCTATATCAAAGGTGAGCTGTAATGCAGTGTCTTGTGTATTTCAGGTTGCATGTAAATTGAAAAAGGCGTTTGTCTTGCTCTTGCTGAATCTCACATTTCCTGTTGCTGGGTGGCCTGTTTGTTCATCCTCTGAATGCAGCAGCGCTTTTTCAAAGGATACTCTGGGCTCTAATGATCCCATGAGTACAAAATCATTTTCATCATTTATGTAAGAGAAAGTTTATCTTGTGCAAAGTTTCACTGAGGGATGTACGGCAGAAGCAGGTTGCCGACTAAAACAAATACAAGACTTTTTCTACTTGGAGACAGTTCCTTTGATTCAGAAGTGAATGTCACCACTTTGTAAACAAAGAAGATGATTAAAAAATGCATCCTTTTTCTTAGAGTGTTCTCACAGTGCTTCAGCTCTCTCAAACCCCTATTAGGAGCTCCCGAAGAATACTAAAACGTAAGTACGTGCTCTTTGTTGGTTTTGTTTTATAAGCCAGGGCCATTGAAAGAAAACAGAGCATCCAGTCCAGGTGTCCCTGCTTGGCAAAATAATGGGTGCAGATTGATATGATCTGAAGGTAAAGGACATTAACATCTTCAGGCCTTACACAGGCACACAGCCAGGGAAGCATCAGAGAGGGCTTGGAGTGTCGTCCAAGACTGTTTCACTATCTTGGACACCTCGCTCCAAGGGCTCTTATTACTGGCCTGGGCTGCCAGGCAGGTGTTCTTACATCTTACAACAGAATAAATAAGAAGCTGAATGGGTGTACAAGATGGACCACTTGCATTATTGATTTAGTACGGCCAGCTGACGATACCGTGAGCCCTCTTTTATTTATTTCCACAAGGTGCATCTTTCTCCAAACTGAATTGTCTTTGATTTAAAAGCAGGATTTTTCTATGAAACTGAATCCCATCTATGCACAGCTGTCAGGCTGACTGGTCTCTGCTACCCACCGCGGAAAGCTTTTGTGCTACAGAAATGAAGACAAGGACAGTGCTGTGAACATAATTTTTGATCATCCCTGTTTAAATATGCTGTGTGTCAATCAAAGAAGTTTGAAGCACATTATAATTACAAAATATATCCCTGCTATATAATCAGTATTGTTTGTTATAGTGGATTGAACTGGGATAACTATTTCAATATGCAATCCACAGAATCTGAACATGATGATTTTACATATAGGTAGAAAGTAGATTGTGGATATATAGGCAAATAGAAGGGCAAAATATATGGAGAATTCATATGTATGTATGCTATGTATGTATTTTAACACCAGTGAAATAGATATACACTTTTGATATTAATTAAGCTCCACCTCATTAGAAATCTGGAGGAATCATAGAATCATAGAAATTAAGGGCTGGAATGGACCTCGAAAGATCATAGAGTCCAGCCCTCCCTGTTCTGGCAGGAATACTGTTGAGATCAAATGATCCAAGCAAGGTGTCTGTCTAGTGTCCTCTTGAAGTCCAAGGCTGGAGACAGCACCATCTCCTTGGGAAGTATATTCCAGATTCTGGTCACCCTTACTATAAAGAAGTTCTTCCTTATATCCAACCTGAAACCATCCTTTAGCAGTTTATGGTCTTGTCTTCCCCTAGGGCACCCTAATGAACAGTTTTTCTCCCAGCCCCAAATATTCACCCCTTACATACTTATAGATAGCCTCAGTCTTCTCTTCCCCAGGCTGAAGAGTCCCAGATCACTTAGTCTTTCCTTGTAAGATTTGTCTTCTGGGCCCTTAATCATTCTTGTGACCCTTCTCTGGACTCTTTCAAGATTCTGCATGTCTTTTTTGAAGTGTGGCACCCAGAACTGAACACAGTACTCCAGCTGGGGTCTCACCAGTGTTGAGCAGAGTGGAAGTATCACTTCCTTAGTCTCTGAACTTAGTGGCAAAGTCACAAAGCTTGGGCCTCTTGGACCTCTGAGCTCAATAGCTAGTAGCAAAGTCACAGAGCTTGCCAAAACTAAATGTGCATTTATTATGAGTCTTTGCACATGCCTTAGTTGAATCTCTCCATTAACTCTCTATGGAACAGGCATGTTGCAACTACATTCTCCCACCCATATTTTAGGTAACATGGTGGAAAAATGGCAGTCAGCTATCTATTCCTGTCCCTTTAAAAAGATGAATGGTGTCCCTTATCTGTGAGGTACAAAATTACCCTTACCCAGCCTATTGCTGCCTTAAATGTACACTCAGCAAACTACTGAGTTGGAAATTTTTAATGTGCATATACATACATACATACATACATACATACATACATACATACATACATACAGGCATACCTCGGAGATTTTGCAGGTTCGGTTCCAGACCACCGCAATAAAGCGAATATCGCAATAAAGTGAGTCACACGAATTTTTTGGTTTCCCAGTGCATATAAAAGTTATGTTTACACTATACTGTAGTCTATTAAGTGTGCAATAGCATTATGTCTAAAAAAAAAAATGTACATACCTTAATTAAAAAATTCGTTATTGCTAAAAAATGCTAACCATCATCTGAGCCTTCAGCATAATCTTTTTGCTGGTGGAGGGTCTTGCCTCGATGTTGATGGCTGCTGACTGATCAGGGTGGTGGTTACTGAAGGTTGGGGTGGCTGTGGCAATTTCTTAAAATAAGACAACAATGAAGTTTGCCGCATTGATTGACTCTTCCTTTCACGAAAGATTTCTCTGTAGCATGCGATGCTGTTTGATAGCATTTTACCCACAATAGAACTTCTTTCAAAATTGGAGTCAATCCTCTCAAACCCTGCCGCTGCTTCATCAACTAAGTTTATGTAATATTCTAAATCCTTTGTTGTCATTTCAACAATGTTCACAGCATCTTCACCAGGAGTAGATTCCATCTCAAGAAACCACTTTGTGGCGCCCCAAAACAATTACAATAGTAACATCAAAGATCACAGATCACCATAACAAATATAATAATAATGAAAAAGTTTGAAATATTGCGAGAATTACCAAAATGTGACACAGAGACACGAAGTGAGCAAATGCTGTTGGAAAAATGGAGCTGATAGACTTGCTCGATGCAGGGTTGCCACAAACCTTCAATTTGTAAAAAACGCAATATCTGCGAAGCACAATAAAGCAAAGCGCAATAAAACAAGGTATGCCTGTACATGTATTTTTTTTTTCTTGCTTCTTTCTTTTTCTATATCTATATATGCACTAGCTCCTTTCTTGCTCCTAACCATTGCTAAAGTGAACTGTTCTTCCATGTATGTTGTCACTCTAGTACTAATAAAATGTGAAAATCTAATTGGATATTAGCAATTTCCCATCACATTATATTAATATACATCATACTAGTATCCATTTTTACTAATGTGACATTAAAGACAGCAATACGATTATTCTTCTTAATCATTATATGAAGGGGGTATGCCTTTCTGTTTAGACCAGGGGTGGGCAAAATGCAGCCCGCCAGGCCATTCTATCTGGCCCAATATTAATATAGAAAATTAATATTAATCTGCCCTGAGCTGCTTGTCATGTGGCCCTCAACAGCTTGCTGAAACTCAGTAAGCAGCCCTCTGCACAAAATAATTGCCCACCCCTGGTTTAGACCATCACAGCGGGCATCAAGAATCCTAGGTTTGAGCAACAGACTGCTATGCCTTGCTTGACTCTCCCCATATTCCTACACTGGAAACATTTCATAGAACAGCTCTGCAGCTAAGATGGGACAAAAAGCTATGAGACCCTAGCCACCAGACACCCAGATAACGGAGGCTAAGCTAAAGGGAAATACTTGAGAATTTCTCTTCAGCTTTATACAGGATAAATCCTGAGACTTGCTAGGCATCAGCAGTTCCTAGTGAAGCCAGCAGCAGTTCCAGTTGTTCAGTTTGCCTTAAGATTGGAAGCGATATGAATGATAAACATTTGAAAAAGGGCACAGCCTTACCTTTCTGGTTGTTACATGTGACCTCCGAACATACTTCCCTGGTACCTTTCGTTACTTCCTCAAGTGGAGAACGAGAAGGGTGCCTACCCCATTCATGACTGTCCCCCAAGCACAGGAGGTCTATCTTGTACTTCAGTTGGTCTGTTGCCTACCCTCACAACCCTCTGACATTCCAGGTGCCCCTTAAGTGTGTATCTGGATTACAAAGTTAATTCAGGTTCTTCGATGGATATCCCCATGACCCCCTTCCCATCCACACACAAAACCCTCTCACCCAGATTTAATTCTGTCTTCACTCCCAGCCTGGGAACAAGAATCAGAACCCAGGCACTGCTTTCACTTAGTCTGATAATAACCACTTTTCAGGGAAGACAAACGGTTGAGTGCTAACAGGCAGACAAGGTTACTAGAGTGCTAATAAGCAGATGAGGTTCTTTGGGTAAATCCAGTATCTTTTATTAGAATAACTCAAATAGTTGGAAAAATTCTTCTTTGCAAGCTTTTGGGTACAAATACCCTTCATCAGACTGAGGAAGCATCTGCAGTTGGTCTGTGCTCTTCCTGGACAGAATAGTAAAGAAGCCATATGCATGCAAGAAATCCAGTCAGTGAAAATGTAAATGGAGGTAGTCAATGGGTGAGAGACAGGTGAGGGGGGAGGGGAATGAATATAGCTGTTAAATAATATAGAGGTTACCTGGGGAGTCAGATGTTAGGCAGGTTATAATGTGCCATAAATCAATGTCTAAATTTAGTCCATGATTTTTTGTATCTAGTAGGCTGATGAAGTGAAGTTCATAGGCTTGTCTGTGAAAGGTGTCTTGTACATTCCCTTTGAGGATTAGAACTGAGAGATTGGGGAAAGAGTGATTTTCTTGTGAGAAATGTTCTCCCACAGGTAATTGGGTATTCTTGTCTTTGACAGATTTTTGATGTGCGTTCATTCTGGTGCACAGATGTTTAGTTTCTCCTGCATATTTTCCATCAGGGCATTTGGGACACTGGATGAGATGTATAATATTTCTGGAGGTGCAGCTGTAAGATCCATGAATGCTGATGTTTCTGTTGTGGGGTGTCGTAAATGTGAGGGTGGTGGAGACATGTTGGTAGGTTCTACATTTCTCATCATGGCATGGTCTGGATCTATTTGGTGTGTTTTGGACTGTAGGAAGCTTGCTTCTGGTGATGAGGCTGGTGAGGTTCGGTGCTTTTTAAGGGCTAGGATGGGTGGTTCTGGGAAGATCTCTTTAAGAATTGGGTCGTCTTCTAGTATAGGTTGCAATTGTTTGAGGATTCTCCTTGTAGGTTCCAGGGAGGTATGATATGTCATAACCAGTGGTGTGTGATTCATGGGGGTTTTCCTTCTGTACTGCAGCAGTTCTTCACATGGTTTCTGGGTGGCTTTTTCAAAAGTATGATCTATCTCTCTGGAGTGTCCTTGCTGAGTGAAAGCCCTTTTGAGATTTGTAAGGTGATGATCACAGGTGTTCTTCTCAGTGCAGATTTCATGGTATGAGAGGGTTTGGCTGTATATTACAGCTTTCTTGGTGTGTTTAGGGTTCTGTGCAGATATGTATGTTGGTCTGTGCGTTTCTTGTATATGGTGGTACGTATTTTACCACTCTGGATAGAGATCATCATGTCTAAAAAGTTAAAATATTGAGTGCTAATGTATGAACACTATGGGAAGGGATCAGAGGAAAAAGTTTCCCCACAATTCACTAGAGAAAGGTCCAAGAGCAGTTCAACTTCCTGCAATACAGTGAACTGTGGGATATGCCCCAGAAGTCCTGACAATGCATTTGAGTGAGAGAATTGCCACCAAAGGTGCATTTAGAACTGGCAGGGGACCTTTTGATGAAAGCTTTTAATCAGAAATGTTGATTTTTCAAAATTGGTTTGCTTCTACAAAGTTTCAATTTCAATGGAAATGTCACTGAAAAGGAAAGATTTCTCTGGGCCTGGCTGAAACTTATGGTTAGAGCTCCACTATGGAACAGCCAATAGTTCAGTGGTAAAGGCATTCTCCTGAGATGTAGAACACTCAGTATCAAGTCCCTTCCATGCCTGACCTAGACCAGGGTCCCCTGGTTATTGGCTGTGATTTGCTATCCTTCCCACTGAAGAGATTTCATGTTTTATAAATAACTGCATTTAATGTAGACAGATTCTAGGTCCTAGTGGTTAGGGTACTTGTCCAGGATGTGGGAGAGTGGCAGCACAGGGATTTTAAGTTGGTTGTCCCAGGTGAGTGCTCAGTATTTTCACTCCGTGGGAGCACCTACAAGTGTGCTTTACTGTGTATTAGATTAATTTAATGTATAATAAAGTGTCACCGTCTACACGTACACTGTAATTAGAGTGCATTACATTAATTTACTCCAGTGTAAGATATTTCCATTAGACACAGGTACTATCCGACACCTAGGTAAAGTACTGTGCGTAAATTCACATGTAGATAATGATGTCGGGATTAATTTATTCCAGCTAGAACTGAGCTGGAGTATATTCAGTTGCATGAAGTGCATGTGTAGACATGCCTGGTGACTGTTTCAATTACCTTATATGATGTAGAACATTTCCAGTGGGAGAGATTAAGACCCTCCTTGGTACAGAACAGGAAAATGTTAGGAGTACAGGAATATTGTTTCCCATCCAAATCTATACTCTGTAGCTCAAAGTATGGGTTTGCACTGTGGCTGCCTGCCCTGAATATTGGGCTAATTCAGGAGAACAAATGCAGGAGCCCATCACCCAGGCTACCTCCGCAGTGAAGAGATAAGCCTAAGATTTTCTGATCTCTCTTCTTCCCTTTCACACCTCCATTTAACCACACTGTGACCCCCCTCACTACATGGCTTTCCAATACCTCATGGCTGTAGCTCTTCGTATTCTATGGCTTTACTATCCCTATGTTACCCATCATTTCTGTGACTCCCACCCTATTGCCTCAAGGTCATGAAGAATAACTACAGGAACAAGTATGCAGTCACCAACTATAGGAACAATATTAAATAATCTCAGTCCCTGGAACAAACAGCTGCAATTGTGGTACCCAGGATATGGAGTATAATTTAGACTTCTGGCAGGCCAGGTGCACACGCCAGCATGGCTGGGAAAAGAACCAGCACAATTTTTACTCATACATTTGTCAAACTTTACCCAACCAAAATGCCTTCTGCACTCAGAAAGTTTGCTTAGTGTCACACTAGCTCAGACTTGAGTAATATTTTACGCTGAGAAAAGCTAATTATTCACAATACTCACCTTAATGAACAGTCTCTTTAGGTTCAGTAGGACTCTTTGCATGAATAATTGCTCACTTGTATTTATGAAAAGTGGGTAACAATCTGGCCCTAAAAACAGTGGACAATACTTGAACAGTGAGGTATTATACAACATTAGTAAGGGTAGAATATTCTGGTTCTTTGCTATATTCAGTTGTTTCCCTCTTTACTTCCTGATAGAAATGTTCTTGGGACAGAAGAACAGACTACGTGTTCTAAAGTCTGAGCATATCTAGAGAGGTAGCTCACGTTAGTTTAGGTAGGTGAGTATGTCAGTCAGTCGATCAATCAACTAATATCCATCCATCTAGCTGCGGGGTTATATTAAAACAAAGATCCAGACTTTAAGTTTGTCTCAGGACTCCCATACTCCCCATTCCTGTTCCTGGTAAAAACCAAAGGAAAATATCAAGATACTCTAGGGCAGCGGTTCTGAACTGGGGGTACATGAAGCCTCATCAGGGGGTAAATGAGATATATTTCATACATTGTCTAACACAGGTCAAAGGGCCTAAAAAATTAATTTCCCACTGAAAGGGGATACATGAAGTTTCACTCTGGGACCAAGGGGTACGTCAACTGAAAAAGGTTCAGAACCGCTGCTCTAGGGCAATATTCAGATTCAGAAAATACCTACTGTCCAATGAAAGAGCCTCATCATGGAAGACTGATATTTCTGACCAATGTTTTCAGCTAGGATTGATGTCTCTGAAGATTTGGAAGTTCACCCATTGCCCATCTCTCTTCACTAACGTTTTCAGACTGACTCCTTTTGTGTAGAGATGGGCAAAAGGGATTGGGAAAAATCAGGCCCCTTTTGTACATATGAAAATGTTTAATGTTAGCTTGATCCTGCACTCTCCAAAGTCAATGGGGTTATTGTCACTGACTTTGCTGCAGAGTTAGGTCAATAATGAGCCCTCTGCAAATTCCTCTCTCGATCTGCTTGTTATAGTGCCATTTCTCACCTGCTTACATTCTGTTCCATGTTAAGGGTTCCTCTCCTCATTTAATACTCTCCTTTTTCCCCTCATGCAACTGGAACTGAAGTCCTTCATCTACAGCACAGATAGCATCACCACAAGCTTCTCTTGCCCAATCAGCATGCCTGATACCACTGTTCTGAAGCAACCAGAGAGTTATTCAGTTGCTATTCAGTGTTAGGCCTTTCCAGTAAGACTAACAACAAAGGTATCAGTGGATACCAGATATGAACTAGGCTACGTGGATTTAATGACTAGTGACCACCTTCTCATGTCACATCGAGTATATATACCAATGAACAGCTATCACATTGTAGCAGCTTTTATGAAAGAGCTGATCTGCATCTGAACCCTCATCCTGCAAGCAAGGTGAATTACAGCTCCGGTCCAAAGTGAATAGAAAAACATCAATTGATTATAATGGACTTTGGAACAGAGCCTGTATCATTGTAGTTATTCCAGATATACATGAGTGTTACTGATCTTAGCCTTCAGTCTATACCTTTTTTGTTACCACTTGCTTCATCAGGGGACCCATAAGGACATTATATGAAGTCTTTTTTCCCCTCTGCTTTCAAGAGGTATTTGTGTTTCTTTATTTGACAGTCTATACCAGTTTGTATGCTCCTGTGTAGCAACTCTACTACATGGGAAAAAATACGTTTTGTTAATGTTAAAAATGATTATATTAGCTCAGTGAAGCCATTCACAGAAAATACTGGGAGAAAACACTAATGAAGAAAGAAAGCTACAAGGTTCTTAGAATACTTTCATATTGCAGCCAAGTGAATTGCCAAGAGTCTCACACAAAGGCTAACATCACAATAAGCAAGTATAAATGTGTTTGGTTCTTAAGTGGTTTAACGTATCCAGAAATATATTTAACCTAAAGGCCCCATTATAGATGAGTTTCTTGTAAGACTATTTTCCTTGAAATCAAAGACTCTTCTTATTTCATTTTAATATGAACACCAGAAAGTAATGACCATGATTATTTTCCTTTCTTTAACATTCATGCTCAGCAGAATGCGAAGAGCCAAGCCAAACTGTGTGATCTTTCACAGTGAGGTAAGTGAGAAGTGCTTACGGATTGAGACTTTTCATGATGCATTTCAGTCCAGAGCAAGCTTTCATTGCCAAATATAAACCTCTGAAGAAGAATGATAGAGAATGGAAGCCCTGATAGTCCCCTGTAACTGCAGCAGTTCTACTGGGTGCTGCGATAATAAATCAAAATCAGTTATGTAAAATGTAGAATTATCATTTGAAAATCACTCTCTTTGAATAATTCAATCATTGACTTTCACATCAAACAACCATTCCAGCCACCCACACACACAGTTCAGTCTCACACTTAGTCTTAAACTCTCTTTAATTATCAGCATTAACCTATCACATTACTATTTCATTCTTATTTCATGCTGGGGGAGGGGTCAGTGATTATGATAAATCACAATGAACTGGAAGACTTTGAGCTGTCCTTCTGCTCCTCTTTTGTAGAGTTTCCTTGATCGGCTTGCGACAGTGAACTTCACAGGCCTGCTTTTGTCCTGAGCGAGAACAAGGACAGATAAGCAGCATCCTTTGTGATAAATGCATCTTCAATGTCAGTCAAAAAGTAAGCCTTGGAATGTCTTAATACAGAGCAGCATACCTGTCTGAGATTGTATCTTTGAACCTCAGCATGGAGCAAAGCATAGCACAGAGTGAAATGTTTAGCTGTACTCACGTGCTCTCCCCCTCATTTCTTGCAAGTTAATCAAAAAATGCATGAAGTCTGGTTTTTATCTATATTTCACTGAGTGTTAAGAAAACACAAGCATCCTTCTCTAGACTTCATTTCAGGAAAACTCTCTCAGTAATCAGCAGCACAGGTGAGCCTTCAATATTTGTCTTATTGTGATGTTCATTAACGCCTCACGTCGAACATTCTCCACTGTGTTCATCGGGGACCCCGTGTTCAGTTCGGATGGTGCCTGCTACTCTAGATTCTGATCTCAGTTGAACTGGTATAAATCTAAAGTAACTCCACTTAGGCCAATATATCTGAAATCGGATTCTGGCTCTTATTGCTTTGTGACCCACATGAGTTTTGGCAGCACTTGAATGGAGCAAAATTGGGGCTCTGGGGAAATGAAACCCTAGGGGAAGAAGAAAAAAGAAGGCCAGAGGGCTACTGAAAGAGAAGAGGGAAACTATAAGAAAACTGAGAGCCAGTGGGTACAGGCTGCCTCTGCACAAAGTTATGTGATTAAGTGGCTGAATTTTATTTTTCACAGAGCCAGACACTGTCTGGAATACCTCAGGGCCTAACTTAACAAAAAGTTCTTCCTTTGTTTTAAATTGCAATAAAGTTGGTGTTGTATAATTTTTAAACACAATAATTTATACACGGCTTCCATGATGAGTAGTGCACGCCTCGCCAAAGAGAGAAAGAGTGCGCCTTACAGGAGACTGTTATGGGTTAGTTTGTGATTCGGACCTGAATGTGGGTAACTGGGAGCAGAAAAGGATTGCTTGGGTCTCTCAAACCTTTAGTAAACAAGCCAGATGTGTAATATATTTATCCAGAGCAAAAAGGTTTATTCACTTCAAAATTTAATTCATTATTTTTTCTTGTACTTTGACGATATGTTTAAGTTGGTTTCACATTTTATTTGTCTACTGAGCTGCCTAACTTAGGGAAATTAGTATTGTGTGTGCAGTTTGATTTAATTAGTAATTGGGGAAATAGGTCTGGCATGTTTCATGGAGGCTTGGGGAAATTGTCAATTAGCATTGTGTTAATTGGTGTCTGCTGTCCTTGCTTTTTAGTTTTTAACCCCTTTTACCTTGTTCCTACTTTCAGTATGTAAAATCTGGCTGCTTATTATTCTTTAAGTAAAGGATTAATTGCTTGAATTCTTGCCTGTGCTCAGTGTCCTTTTTTCCCCCAGTGTGGTGGGATTTGAGCATGTCTGTAGGGTAGGCTTTCTGATTTCTTTCAGGCCCAGGCCTCCTGGCATTTATTTTAGAGGTTTCAGTAGAATTATCCTATTGAGCCTTGAATGGCCTCTGCTTGGGGCAAGGTTTTTGCTTTCAATAGGAATCCTGTGTGTTCTTCAATATAGTATGTGACCTCTTCAAATTACTTGTGTATCTGAAGTTTACTGGGATCCTAAAGAGTGCATGATAGCACGTCATGATGGAATTCAGCAGCCACAACAGGAAAGCCATATTTTCACTTGCCTGACCCGGCCTCAGGGGAAGACTGGAGCTTCCTCATATGTCTTTTGGCTTCCAACCTAAATGAGTGAGGGTAAACTCCAGACTGGCCCTTTAGGAAATTCTGACTTAGGGGTCAGCATACCTAAAACATCAGGAGAGTGATTCAAGGAACTGGAGTAAGGTATCTAGGTTCTCTTTCCAGTCAATAATGAGTCAGGCACCTCCAAAGGGCAATTCAGGGTGCAAAAAAGTATTCAAATTACCCAACTCAGGTTAGGTGGATTGCTTAAAGTCCCCTAAACCTGAGTTAGGTTCTGCTGAATGCAGGTATTCAAACAGGCAGCCTGAAGTAAGTAAATCAGGGGCAGGGCTGGGCTGAGAGGTCTGTGGCCGGGGGCGGGGGCTCTGCTGCCTGGTTGGGGAGGATAGCTGTGGGGGTTAAAACAGTACAGCTCCAGGGCTGTAGCAAGCAGCTGGGCTTTACCAGACCTGGGTCTATGCTGCAAATACATGCAGGTATTCATTAGGCCAAGCTAACCCATTTTAGATCAGGGTAACCCAGGCCAAACTAAAGTTAGTTCACCCTTGAGGTGAACTAACTTAAGATTGGGCATGCCATTTTTAAGACAATTGAAGCTATGTGAATGCTTGCATGCTCAGCCATTTGAATTCCCCTAAGCTCACTTAGAGAGATCTACATGTAACACTTGTACATGCCCAGGAACCTGCTTTGAGTTAGCCAATAAGAAACACTGAACATAAGCGTGCATTTGAACTTCTACTTCTCTTCGGTGCACTGGCACCTGACTCAGCTATAAAGCAGGCAACTTCATCCTCTAGACCCCCAGACTTTAGAGTCATCTTCCGAGAGAGGCGTGGTGTACCACTGCCCACCTCTTCTGTCATATTCAATAGATAGAGCACCTGTCTATAAGCAGGAGACGTGGTTTATAAGCCCACCTCAACCAGGGGTGATTTGAGATCTTTTTCAAATTTAGGTGCCCACATTCTGCTTATGGCACTTAAGAGTCTAGCAGACCAATCTGGATTTGGCCCTAAAACAGTAAGTGGCACAGGGTACCAGACTGAACTAGTTCATATAGCAAGATGCAGATCTGAAGAAGAGTAACTTGAACCAAAAATCTGGTCCAACTGTAGGAAAACCCCCAGTGTTTCGCTTTTTTCCTATTTAAAAATACATTCCCTCCCCTTCCCCAACCATTTCTGACTTTCTCTCTGCCCTCTATATTCCTTATAAGTAGTTATAAGTAGTCACAGATAAACTAAGTTCTTATATGCCATTATTGTGACAAGGCCCTTTTTATATTGTAAATAATGTTCTGGTATTTTTGTATTGATTTTTCACTGCTTTATATTGTATTCCTATTATGTTTGTATTGGTTTTTATTGTTTTACATTGATATTGTATGATTTAAGCCTGTTCCTATAAGTTAACCAAAGTAATGTCAACCCTCCATCTTGTAATATTCAGTTTCCGTCTTGTAATGCCAAGTCTCCATTTTGTGTCCCCTGCCTTGGGCATACCATATTGTAACTGTTACAACTATGACTCATACCCACCCCTCCTATGTAAATTGGTTCCTGGGTGAATGATGATGAATGAGGGTACTTGAGACATAATGGTAGCAGGCCTAAAAATAGCTCCTGCTTAATGACCGGGCCATCAACTCAACAACCAGACCATCAACTCAACAACTGGACCACTGCCTTTCATTGACTCTCCCTGAAACCAGAGACCTACTCCCAGGACCAATATTTGAAAGATAAAGACCCTCCAAGAAACCAGCAACATAGAAACAAAGAACAGAAATAAAAACCAGAAACTCTACCATTGTATCCCACTGGACAATGAGGACACCTGGAACTGCATGACCTCATCTGAACAGGACTGGCCCTTGCCTGGGCATGTCCTGCCCATCAGAGTCGCAGGTAGCCCCTATAAAAGGGGTGGTAGAGTGTAACCTCCTTGGGATGCCCTCTCCATCTGGACCAGCACTACACCACACCACCCAGAGGCCCTGTCAACAACCCCCTCTGGACAACATCTTGCTGGAGAAGACCCCGAATGGCCATCGAAGATCAACTCTCAGCCTGGGCTAGGCAGCTATCACCCACATCTTCCCTCCAAACAAGGGATCTGAGTTCTATTTCTATCCACCTTGACTCTAATTCCTCTACTAAGCCTTTTTCTTCCTGCTACCATTGTGCGAGTGCGTGTGGGAGTTTGTGTGGGAGTGTGTGTGGGAACCAATAACTTCATGGTCTGTATATTGTGTTGCCTGTCTAATAAAACTGATATTTTTGGACCTTGAGCTGACCTTTGTCTTTGCTGCAGGCTCCCCACTTAATCCCTGCTCTCTTTGCCCCCACCTCTGACCCATCCTCATGTCTAACTCCCATCCCTCTGTCCCTCTACTCCCGGCTCTATACCACATTTGACACCTGTCCCAGCTCTCCCTCTATGTCCCAGCTTCTCTGCCAGTTTCCTGCTCCCCTGGCTCACTGCTGTTCCATCACCTCCACCTCTCCTGACTTCTCAGCTCTGCTCCATGACCTCCACCTCCCAGCTTTCAGCTTTCTTTCCCTGGCTCTTATCTGCCTCTACCTCCCAGCTCTCTATCCCGGCTTTCCCCGCCACCTCTCTGGCTTCTGCCGGCTCTTCCCCCACAGCTTCCTACATCCACCTCTGCTGCCCCTGCTCTCCCGGCTCCATGACCAGCTCTCCACCGCCTCTTTTGCCCAGGGCCCCAAGTGCCGCCCAGTCACCAAGCACCTCAATTATCCCCAAGTGCCCCTAGTGTTAACACACATAGCTGCTGAAGTGCATGTTTGCTTGTGTGTATGTGTGTGGACCCATAGTGTCATATGTGCAGTTTGCATGTGAGTGTATACTTTTGTTTCATGCCCTCCTGCCTAACAGTGCAATGTTGAGATCCTGACCATTGATCTGATGCATGTCAAGTCAACACAGCATCTTTCCTAACTATACAGTTAGTTGGTCCAAAAAAAAAATATCACCAAAAACCCTTGCTTCTAACATATTTAATGGATCCTCGTGGCTACAATACCACTCCCACCCATCTCAGGAGTAACTTCATTACCATAAGTAGTGCTCTTTATTTTGAAGGGGGCTCTGGTACCCCTTCATTTTCCAACCTACTTCCCAATCCCATGAAATCTCCATCACATAAAACCATTCTTCTGGCAGCAGCTCCCACTGTATATCATTAACGACTTCTCACAGACCTGCCAGAGAAGGCACCTTCAGCTAAAGTGCAACATTATGATGCTTGCTGACTCCTCAGCATTTCCAGTTGTTACTAAAGAAGTAAAGGATCACTCCCCAAAAGCATCATCATCAATGATATTAAAAAAACAACCATGCACACTAGTCACAAAAGAATGTGGCAAGTACACAGCTAACTGGATGTTTTGTTGACACCACCTTCTCAGTAAGAAGATCCAAGTTAGTGTCTGGAACAGACACCACCACATAGTACAAACACAGGACTGAAAGGGACTTTCTGAAGCAGCACTTCTGTCCCCTCCATTTGTCCATCAGGGTCCACCAGGATGTCCATTCCAGCGTCTCTCATATACCACATCAGGAAGAAAGCAGGAAAGCCAGGCTGCTACCAATACCTAGGTCAGGACCACAACAGGCAACTGTCAGGCAAAATATGTTCATATGATCCCCAGAAGTGGACAATGACCCTCCTTCATCCACGATATTGTCATGGCCTTAGCCAGATGGACACCAAAGACAATACAGAGTCTAAATGGAAAGACTGTCATTCAGCAAAATATTTAAGGATGTGCTAGTATCCATTCCCATTCAGCACAAAAGGACATTTCAATAGGGCATAAGCATGAGCTTATAGTTATAGAAGTGCTTCAGCAATTTGCTGAATAGAGGTGGGATGGGAACTGGAATGCAAAGAAGGAGTAATGAGTTTTCAGGTCTCTAAAGAAACTTTTTCTTCTCATCCTGCATTTATTCTCATTCCTCAGGAAAAAAAAAGAATAGGAATGGAAGAAGTTACAATCATTAAAAGACCTTAACAAGCCTCCACTTCAAAGAAATAGCATAGAAAAAGTGTAGAATTGATTAGGTCAATATCGATTATTAATTTTGAACCTTCTGAAAATCTACAGCAGGGTGTGATTCCGAGGAGGGAGGTTGTTTGTTTAATTATTTTATTCATTTTTTGTTTTTTATTTTGGTTTAGCAGAAAAAAACATTACTGGAAAAGCTGAGTAAAGTAGTATTAAGTAGACATATCTCCACAAGACGTTTACTAAAGAGTAGACTAACTGGAGCTTTCAGTAAATGTTGCGGTATCTACACATGCAGGGCTATTAGGCTGAAGTAAACTAACAAACTTTGCATCAGGGTAGTAAATACAAGTAATACCCTGCTGTGGAGTATTTTATTCCGCAGCATGACACATGTAGACTGTCAGCTAGCCCCACGCCGAAGCACCCTTGTGCCCCAGCCAGCTCCTCCACAGTATGTTGAGCCTGGTTGGAGCAGCCCTGGACTGGCAGGCTGACCTGTGCCCTCCTGCCACCCCACCCCCTTGGCCCAACGTGCTGCAGTCCCAGACACACTTGTAAGCATGGCGCCCAGAAGCAATAAACACTGGAGTGATAAGCACCAGTGTTTATTGCATCACATTAATATGCACATGTAGATGCACCCAGTGACTAACAAACTAATATCTATTTAAAACTTACATGAGCGGATAACTGTAATGAGGCTATTTGTCTCCACAGATTCTGTCATTTTTCCCCGTTAAGAAACCTTCTGTTCGAGGGTTTGTACCTCACTTGATTCTTACCATAGAAAAACTCAACCCAGGAGTAACTCATTTTAATAATCAAAAATCCATTTGGCCCTTTATAAATTAATAGAAGCTAAAAATAGATGTGACATGATCTCTGCATAGTCCCTAGTGGACATTTGTCCAGATCACTAAACCTGCATATACTTCAGTACAATTAGCACGTTCTGCTCCAGAGGGACCCAGGCCTAGGATAGCTGGGTATTCCAGGTCAGAACAGAAGGGTATTGGCAACGAGCAGTGTGGGAAAGCTCTGTGCAGTGCCTGCTTTCACTAAGCTTGGCTCTCACCCGCACTATTAATCACTCACTCTGACGATCACCAAAATCACACACATTTTACAAAAAACAAAGAAAACTGAAAAGAAAACTATTGTTTATAAATAAAGGGCAAAATAAGGAAGTTAATTTACAAATACATAAATAAATTAAATCCAACATGTATGACACCAGCCATAGGAAAGCAAGGGATATTCGTATTTAAACCTCATGCCGCGCTCTTAATTCATGCTGTTGCATGTCCAGTTATTGGCTGGTTTAGTGCCTGGTGGGAAAGATTTAATTACTTGTTAATTATTAATATTAATCTAGATCCTGATCCTGCAAACATATCTGCATGTGCTTAGCTTCCTGCACAATTGTGAAATCTATATATGTGAACTTAAGCATGTGTAAACATTGGAAAGGCTTACACACCATTATACATTTACACAGCATTTAAACAAGTATTAAGACACATCCTCAGCCCTGAAGAATTTATTGTCACCAGACAAGAAAACAAGATACAGTTCAGATAAGAAAAGGTGAAGGGGTCACCACTTATAAGATGTTACCTACCATATCTGCCACAAGTTCAGTTAAAAAAAGAGACATCAAACTTCACTTTATATTTCCTCCCTTTTGGGGTTTCTTGCCTACATTTGTTATTTGAATTGTAAGAAATGACTGTGCCTGAAATTTTCCAGATGATCCAATGGATCTTCTCCATGTCTAAATTTTCAGGTGATTCAATCCTCTACAGAGACCCCCCTACTCAGAAAACTCCCCAAACCTTTCAACAAGTCCAATTCTGTTATCACTTTACACCAGTGTGAATCAGGAGTGACTCCATTAAACCCAGAGGAGTTCCCCCAATGTAGATGCAACGGAAGCAAGATTGAAATGGGCCTGTTATGTGCAGGAACCATTTCATCCACTGCTGAAATGCAGCCAGCACTGAGGTAGGCTACGGTAGTTGTTTAACTTGGCATGTCAATCCTGAACAGCAAACAAGCTAAGGGAGAAGGATGCTGAGGCTAGTAGTACAGAACCTCCCAACTGGAACTCGGCCAGTACAGCAGGGTTAAAGTGAAATCTTTATCCACTTTGTTATCATTTGGTACTTCATGATGCTCTGGACATCACTGGCATAAAGTCCCAAATGGATATTTGAGGCCCTGTGCTCAGCAGTCCCCTCTCGCAGCGTACCTGAAAAGGAAACAAGCAGTCCCCTGCTAGACCTCCCTCCCCTCTCCCTTTCATGCCCTGACCCAGTCTGGGCCACATCTTTCCTTGTGGCCCAGCATATTTTAAGGCTGACTCCGTTTCTGGAACTGCTTGGAGTTCTGTGCTTTGACAGCACTCCAGAGCCCGGTAACCATCTGATTGTACACAGCTGACCAAGGAACAGCTTTGTCCTCTAGCTGGCTCTTTCCCCACCAACCTCTCCTTTCCTCTGCCTTCTCAGCTCCCACTGACCAGCATGCTGCTGCTTCCTGCCTGCTGGTACACAAAGCTCCTCCAACCCACCCACTCCCACCTCTTCTGCCAGCTGGCAGCTCCATTCGCTACTGTTGGACAGCAGGACTCCCTCTTGGATTCCTCCCCCAACCTTCCACCCGCCTCTTCAGTTTCCTCTCTGCCCGCCTCCCTACTGCACCCTCGCAACACAAGCGAGTGCTCTTGTGCCCATCTCTCTCCATCTGCCTTCCACCACCTTCTTGCTTGTCCTTTATGCACACTGAACCTTCTCCCCAGCTGCTTAGTAATATAAACACGTTACACCCTAACCCTGCACACCCCTTCCTCAGATTGTCCATCACCTCCAGTGAAACAAAAACGTGTAAGGACAAGGAGAATAACCATCTCAAGAGGCCTGTGACCCAGATTTACCCCCCAGCAGGAAAGATACTATGTACACAGGTATCAATATAAGAAAGGGGATAGTATGATGGGTCTGATTAGACCAAGGGAAACAAATCACAGTCACTACATTATTCTGGAACTTCCATCATCAGGAGATGACGGATGTGAATTTACAACAGGGGCATCACTTTGCGGCATCCCTAGATCAAAGGAAAAACAGTAGGGATGATGAATATCTCCTGCCAAAAAAAACTTTAAGCAAGACACAGACTATGTAAACTCCCATGGCCTGAGTCTAATACTTTCTTAATAAAGCCGTTCAGGTTCAAACCACTATAAAGCCTGTTTTAAAGGGTACGTTATTTCAGTGCAGGAGTGTAAACAAATGTTAGCTTTTTCAATACGTGAATGTTGTTATTCTCAGTGGGGTGTTAGGAAAAACAAGTAGCACTCGAGAACAGGAGTTGGACAGTTATAAGTGGGATAGGCAGGGTAGGGAGTTTATATTCGACTCCTGAATGACCCACCTCTCAATGCAGTGTCTAAGCACTGGATTCTGATGTGGACTCTGCACCTATGCATAGGAGAAAGTCACCCCCCCACCACCACCACCCCCCCAGCAACCTATGCGGCTTACCCAGAATTTAGCTCTGGGCCCTTTACAATAAATGGGACAAAAACGCCTTTCATATGTGCTACCCTAGGGAAGCTAGCTGAAGATAGGCAGGTATGGAGTGGGTGGCAAGTAGGGATTCTTGATTCCAGGCCATGGCCAGCACGTGTATATTTGGGAGCGGGGGGAAGAGGAGGAGAAGGTATTCAGAATTTGCTCTACACATCAGTCAGCAGCAAGTTACTAGGAGCAAGGGTGGAATTGTGACTTGGCCAAGTTTCAGTCATAACTTCTGGGGCTACACCTGTAGTGCTGAAGGCCAAAACCCCCCTCCTTTCACTCCAGTCTGAATGCTCTGCACTGCTGCTTGTCCTGTCTTTTCCTTTCTCTGCTGCTGAATTCAGCAGTGGGGAAGGGGAAGTTGGAGGGAAAGAGTAAAGAGCAGTAGGCTCTGGAAATATTTGAAAGCAAGGACTCCAAGCATACCCTGCATTGGTGAGCTCAGGTCTCACAGCACATGCAGAACTCCAACAGAGCTGGGAACTCACTGGCATCCAGACTCACAGCAAGAGGATGCAGCCACATCCCTGTCAGCTTTGTGGCATATGCACAATGAGCTCGTTACACTGCATGTGTCCCACCCACAGGGGTGCTGGCTGCACCACCAGCCCTGCAATCCTGGATCCACCCATGATGCCTCCCGCCTCCATCTTGGCTTTCTTTAAGCATTCTAAGTACAATCAAAAAGTTTCTGGCATTGTTTCCAGTAAGAGTTGCTGAAAGCAAGAGGGGGCACTTTTATCATTGCAGGTTCTACCAAGGAAACCTCTTTTCCTGTCCCCCTGCACCCAGCTCAAGCAATGCCACAAACCACTTCCCTCATGATCTTTTCCCCCTTGTATCCAGGATTTCCATCATGAGCTGTCTTGCACCTAACTAGCATATTGCCCCCTTTTATTCCTTTGTGCTAAATAACCCCAAAATAGGGGAAACAAGGTTCTTTGACAGGGATCTAATAATATACAAGAGAAAGAAAAACAAACTGCTGGTTTGGGGGCAATTACTTGGAGGCTGGGGTGAAAAAAAGAGAGTTAAAATGCATGAGCTATACCTTCAGTCTCTCCTCTCTGCTTCCACCACCTCCAGTTACACCTGTCCAATCAGTCTCAAGTTTCCCTAACACCTTCCCTCTCAAAATAACCCCCCTGATCTAAATGAGATCATGATTTCTGAAGGTGTGAGTGAGTTCTGAACACAAATGTTTCATTTCAGCAGCTCAGTTGGAGCCTTCCCATTCATGTAAAACTTCACATTTCCAGCTGGCTCCACATTGGGTTCCAATTTTACTCCATTAGCATTAATGCAAGTTACCCACTGAAATTCACCACACATCAATACAAGGCTGGGCCCCCTTAATGTTTTCCTCAGGTTTGATTTTCCAGACGAGCATTAGGGATGCACACAGGTTTGCTATGAAGAGAAAGCTTACCAGGTGAATGGCAAAAACCTTGGGAGCTAATGTTCTCAAGCTTTGAGGAGGCTGTTTATGCATGAGCCTGGCAGCAAGCCAAACAGAATGAGACAAGTCTAGAAATTATTCAGAATGCAATTAAAACATGTCTTTCTAAACAGATACATTTATATCTGGCAGCAAGGAAAACCAAAATGCAAGAGCCCTTCACACAGCCTGCATCATGGATGGATGGCAGGAACCCCTAGCGACAGTCAGTGATCTTAGGGTCCTCGCTTCTCTTTAGTCTGTCATTCAGAGGTTTCCAGCTACCAGTTCCTTTCCTTTCTCCTTTGAACTCTGGGGCAAAGAGGAAGGGGCTTGCTCACACACCCACTGAAATCAACTGGGTGAAAAAAAGTCACAGTTCCCTGTGACTTCTGCAGAAGGAGGGTGTGACCCAAAAAAATAGTCACCTGTCTCCCAGGCTCTTGCAGCTTCTTTTGCTCATTTACAAGGGAAGGGAAGTTGAGGTTTCACTTCTGGGAGCTACAACCCAGTCTGAACATGCAGCATGCAATGTGTTTGGAGGTTCCACCCCAGCTCTCCCAGGAACACAGGCTGCTTCACCTTGCAAATGTGTCCTACAGAGAGGTGGAGGCCCTTTGAATTATGCTGACAGTGATCCTTTGCACAGCAGCCAAGTTTTCTCCTGACTATGCAACACAATTAACTTCAATGAGGTTTAACTCAGGATAGAACTAAAATCAGGATTTGCAATGAGAACAAGCTAGACATGAAATGAGAATACAATATAGGAGAACACATCCCTCAAGCATCAGTGAAAAAAACGTTAGTTTTCTAAGTGATCTACAGGTCTATGCTCTCACTAGGACAATATGCTTGAGAATATATATTGAGGATATGAGGATAGAACAAGCTAGCTAAGCATTTAAGGGGATAATGTAACCCACTCAAAAGAAGGTTTTAAAATTATATTTGAATGGAATTAGAAACTAATAATTAAAATGGTGAACTATCATTATTGGCACTAATACCATCTTCACAATAATTATCCCACCAGAATTTCAGAGGCTGCTTTATTTTCTATTAGATTTACAATTAATTTCATAGAAAAAACAAATCTGCCGTAAGAAAAAGCATAGCTGTAGCAACACCACTTAGTAGTTGGAAGTTTCACATGGTCATTATCTTTGTCACAACCCTCTGGTAAAAGAAGTTAGATGAATTAGCAGGTTCCCCAAGGTGGAAAAACTTAAACACAAAAGGATCAGATTCTGCTTTCAAATCTCACTCATGTAAACTTGAAGCAACGTAAGTGACTTCATACAGGTAACTGTAGTTTTGCATTAGCGTAACTGATAAAAGAAGCTGGCCCAGATATTTCCAGTAATTTGTTCAAGGCCACATGCCAGGCCAAGGGCAAAACCCAGTCAGGAGTTACTGGCTATCAGCACTCTACCTCAGTCTGTGAGACCTTGCCAACACCACATGTGACCTGAACAGCAGAGGCACAATAAACTGCTCTGCTTCCTGACCCCCAAAGAGAGATAGAGATGGGTAAATAAGAACCAGACCAGAAGTTAAAATGAAATCCAAATTATTTGAAGGTATGAAAGTGCAATTCTCTGGATCATTAACAGTCTCAAAAATTCTCCAGTCTTTACAA
This sequence comes from Crocodylus siamensis, assembly GCF_052110815.1. Lineage (NCBI taxonomy): Eukaryota > Metazoa > Chordata > Crocodylia > Crocodylidae > Crocodylus > Crocodylus siamensis. The sequence goes on from NC_143395.1 coordinate 179,842,562, forward strand.
ACTCAGTCACAGGGTCTCAGGTAGTGAGCCCTTCTGGCTCACTGCTTTTCCATTGTAGTCTGGAGCTTTCCAAGACATTCAAACCAAGAGCAGTATTACGTATTTGTGGTTTCTTGTAGGGTCAGAGGGAGAGATGTTGGACGTTGTGGGGAGAAGAGGGCAGAATAAGAGTTGCAAAGATCAGGTCAGTGGAATAAACAGATGTGGCTGATCCTAGGAAGGAAGAAGTCCAGGAGTGAAGATCCAGCAGTGTTACTGAGAGAAGCATGTAATCAGGTTACAGATTGCTCAGGAACCATGGCATAGGGAGGATGAAGAGGAAAAAGATACAAAAGTTTTTAAGACCCAGCCAAACCAAATCAATTCCCTCCTTGTCCTCCAGAGCACTGTCAACCTATCTAAAACCTTCTGCACTAAAGCAGCATACACAATAAAATGCGCTTTCACTAAATTATCGGTACTCTGAAGACGTTATTTTTGGAGTGGGGGGGAAGAGGGTTTAAAAAGCATGGCTGTTGGAGGATATAGTGAACATGTTCAGATATGAATTAATTAGAATTACTGCACAGTTTTCTTCTGTTAATTATAGCTTAATTTGATTGCTTAATAGCTCTGGTTTTCGTAATGTTTAGCACCTGTTGTAAATTGCACAAGATAAATCGTCTTCTACCATCTACTGTGTTTACTCCTAAATTTTGCCTTTCCCTTTTAGCTCAAGGGTTTGGATGGGAGCTGTCTCCTTTTCTTATCGGTGGCCTTTTCACCAAAGAAATTTCTTCCACTAGGCTATTTAACCAAAGAAATAGGTTTCATTTAAATACCTTTTAAAAAAAAAAACAAACCTCTAGTTTTAAAGAAATAATAATGGGAAAGGAGAATATTCGCATGCTGTAAACTGTGCAAATGTTGACCCACAGTATTATGCAGACTTCCACTTATGGGTCATCTTTTTTTCCCTTTCCTTTTTTGATGCATGGGGGTTTTTTATCCTTCCTTTACAGGATTATTAGACAGAAGTGGAGGCCCTGCATCATTAATTGATTTCTTCCATACATTGTACTACGATACAATTTTTCAAGGCTGTGCATAATTGTGTTCTCTGTGCCAGTGTTCTATGTTCTGTCCTTGTCATATTGTCATTGAAGGCTGATTCCACCCTCTGTAATTGGAGATGTTCTACTTTTGGACAAAGGTGTGGGGGCAGCTCAGGGGAACAGCGCTGACATTTACTTCATCAATTTATTTTTATTGTTCCTACATTTATTGCAGCTATAACAGCCCTTTAATAGTTATATCTCCTCCCTGTAGGGTATTCTGGTATTTGAAATTTTTTTAACTCATTTGTTCTCATAGATAACAGTAAAGTGCATTTCATGCTAACCTTTAGGTTTCAATCTTCTCTCTTTCTTTGGCTCTGAAGCAGTTGCAGCTTTAAACTTTTACTGCATTGTCAGTCTAAAGGCCACCACCACTGAGTCCATTCTAACACTGGAGTAACCACAAATTAGTGGTCCTGAAAATTTCAGGGAGGCAAGTCCTAAACCAAGAGTGCAGCTATTATCATAATTCAAAACTGGTTGTCCTTTTAATAGAGGGATAAAAACAAAGTAAATACTAACACTGAGCTTCCTTTTACAATCTTCAGTCAAATAAGGGCTCATAATTAAATCTTTATGACTGATGGAGTAACTGACTTGACCAGCTCCAAGCTTGTGCCCTTCACTACCTGGTACATAAGAAATGAATGGAAATTAATGAAATGTTTAAAGGAAAAAATCACTTTTGTCTGCAGTTCTTCCTTTATCCCTGATATTCCCCCTTTGAGAAGGGATCTTCTCTTGCTGTAGGATTATATCACACTTGGCACTTAACAGCACCGTGGCAGACATATGATTTCTAACAATTCATTCACAGGTGGGTTCAGGAAGGTAGTTTTCACTCTTCAATGTTGCCCCTTTCCTAAAGTGTCAAATAGGCACCTTTGACAGAATGTTACATTGGCCTTTCTTTTAGTGTAAAGCCTCAGCCTAGGAGGGGAGGGGAAGGGAAGTAGAAGGGAAGGGCAGGGGGAGGGCAGAGGTGTATAAGAATAGTGCATTTGAAGCCAGATGTCAGTGACATTTCTGGATCCTGTTTCTATCTGTTGTGTCGAGCAAAGCACTTAAATCCACACATCTCTATATTTGGGTGATGTTAGGGTCCCAAGCCACTGGAGCTTGGCAGCATGAGCTCCGATTTCTAAGGGACTCTCATGCTTGGTTCTGATCACCTTCCACTCTCTTGGATTTCAATGGGTTTTTGTGCTCCTGAGTCCACTGAAGGTAAGAGAAGCTGAGGGAACAAAACCCTTTTTCCAGATCCACATCATAAACATGACAACTTCAAACGGCAACATAATATGTGTCCTCGGACAACAGGCCTGCTCCTGATAGGGTATTTGCCTTGGTTTTACTTCAGTGTTACTCCACTGACTTAAGTGACTGGCTTACAGTGGTGTAAAAAGAGATAAATCTGCCTCTAAGGATAAGAAGAGCTTCATCACTCAGCAATTCTGGAGCTGAAAGTGCTATAGGAAATCCACCTGGAAAACAAATATGCTTTCCTACCAGGATAAGAAAAGGCATGCAAGCCTTGAAGCAATTGTGCTAAGGTCCTGCAGCCATAGGAAGATCCAATTTCTTTTAACGGCAGCTGTTGGCAAGAACACTTCTAACCTCATTTCTTTGGCTCCACCCTTTTTCATTGCACAGAAAGATTCTTTTCCTCAAAGCTTTTTTTTTTCTTAAAGACACTGCCAAGGAAGAGTTTAATTAATGTGAATGGAGACATTCAAAGTGAGAACAAATTAGGGCAGGGAGATAAACCAGAAATGAGATAAGAAAGGATAAGAAAAGAAGACTAAGGCAGTGGAAAAACCCATGATGTTCTAGCCATACGACTTTCTCTCTTCTGAATACACCCAAACTTACCCTTGGCTAAACAGTACACTGTGTGCTTCACAGAGTAATTATTTGTATTTGCTAGCTAGCTATCCAGCAGACTAGATTAGTTGGAAGAATGTTTATTAATGGCCGATTTAAGAAAAACCAAGGGAGAGGATTTGTCCATGGTGAGACGGCTCCTCCACGACAATTCCACGGCTGAAGCCAAGTCAACTGTTTTCAGGTCTCTCTTGTCAGTGTTATAAGGCCTCATCCTCAGAGATGCTCCATAGCTCTTGAACGTATTCCATGCAATACATACCACATACTGTATATCAGTATAAGTTGGGGCTCATGTCAACATTAATAAAAGGTGCATAAGTCCCAGAACAAGACATGCACCAAATGCTGAGAGTTGGCTTCAGAATTCTTCTGTGGAACAGCAGTGACTCATTCACCCTGGAAGTCTGGCAGATCAACTTGCTAAAGCCTGTGGATCTGCTATCTCAGTAACACCCATGCAAATCAGATGCAATACCCCTAAAGATAATGGCATTACTACACCAAAATCAGACTTTCCCAAATTTACTGCCTTTAAACCTTACTGACATTCTTGAATGCTTACTCACGCAAGGTAAATTCTTGTAAGAGTGAGTTTGCAAGATCTCTGAGTGCAACTATAAGCCTTACCAGGATACATTTTCTAAGTAACCTTAACTGACCTGCAACTTGGTACAGATTTGTTTATGCCTACATTTGTACGTCGGCACTGCTTTTTGTGTATCTAAATGCCAAATGTGCAAGCAAATATAGCAACTGCACATATGAGAAAATGATAGCAAAATTTTCATCTGTGGTGCCCTTAAGCATTTGGCTTTAAATTAACACGCTCACTCGTAAGACAACAGAAAGCAGGGCTGCTGAAAGAGAAGACCAAATCCAAAACACAGGTAAAGGAGCAGTGTCCAGGGTGGCTAAGTCAGTGGTGTAAGATGGGCTTCAGATCTAAGAGGTGACTTGGTTAGACTAAGTAAAGATATGGAGAACAAGAAGATGGAGCATGAAAGGAAGATGGAGACACTAGACCTGTCCTTCAAGAGAAGGAGATTCAGTTTTTGCCAACTGGCATAAAATTCCTCTAAAATCATTTCAACTTCCTGTGCTAGAAGTCCCCCTGTATAAAATGGGATAGTAATACTTCCTTCATTCAACCCCTTCTTTCTCTCTCATCTATTAGGCTGTAAGCTCTGTTACATTGCTGATGAAATTATACGTCTAATGTAATGGCATCTTCACTTCACCTGCAGTTCTACATGCCTTGACAATATAAATGAATGTTAATAATGACAATAAAATGATAGCATGGAGAAAACATCAACATAGTGGAGGCCAGATTATGAGCCGTTTTCTCTCCCGAGTGGATAGTTCCTTCCAAGTATAAGTCCAAAGGGAATAATAAGGACTTCACAATTTCACCCTCTAGCCGAACCTTCATGTGATTAAAAATCTACACTTCGTAGAACCTGAACGAGCAAACTGTATATCAAACATAGATTTAAAATGGCAGCATTACACTTATGCAAAATCAGTGGCCACAAGAGCAAAATCAGGTCTTCCATAATCGCTTCTCTCAGATACACTTGCATTTGTTGCCAAAACTATCAAAATTCACTAAAAATGGGAAAGGAGACAGTGCGCACATGGAGTCCAGCATGTGCTTTTGAGTGTTTAGTTTACCTAAGCATATAGAGGAGAAAGAGAAATATGAAGACACAGAAAGCATTGTTAATCTATTTTAGTGTAAGAAGAGGAGAAGATTTCAAAAGACCTCATAAGAAACAGAAAGATACTTAAAAGGCTATTTAATTGTTGTTTTTCATTTATAGAAAAGGAAGAGTCTGTATTTTGGATTGGTGCAAAGATTTCCAGAGACATTTACACAGTATTTTATTTTTTTATGAATTTGCTTTGGCTGTGTTAATGCCCACATTTTTCTTCACTTCCTGGCAAATTGTTTTGGCAACAGGCATGTTCTCAGGAACAGTCACTTTAGGTGAGTACTACAGAACACTCTTGGAAAGTAAAAACCTGACGTTGTGCTTGCAAGCAGTATGACTACAGACTATCTTTTAAGAGTTGTATGCGGTAAACCTGAGGATCACCAAGGTGCTTAGGTATGTCTCCCCTTAAGCACATGAACTATCCTTCTGGCTTGGGACTATTCATGTACTTGAAATAAGCCTTGCGTTTAAGTACCTGGCTGAACAGAAGCCTCTGTCAAAGGCCTGAAATAATATCTTCACCTCTGCCAGGCAGTGGAAGGTGCCAAGGCAGTATATGTCAGCTTTCTGCTGGAGGGGAAATCAGTGATGGAGAGGTTCTCATATTTTTTTTAGCGTGGCTCATTTTATTTACATATACATACTGTTCCTTGAACAGAAGTGGTCACAGACAATATTCCAGTATCCCCTTTTTTGCAGTCTTAGCCAAAGCACCCTTGCCCAGTTCCCAAGAATCAATTAGACACCAAGAATTGTTCCTAATTAGTGGGATTAAGGTAGAGAATAAATGTCTCTGCTGCTTGCAACAGCTCTCCTGAAAAGAAACTTCATCACAAAAACTAATGAAAGATGGTATTTATTCAAAGACAAAACAGTACTCATACACCAAGAAATGTGATATGCAACAGCTCCATTCTGTGCCTTCTACCATGGCAGCACCATGTGACCTGCGTTTCCAAACAAATTAATGCTTTCAGCGTGAAATGCTTGTGCACAGCTCCATCTTAGATGTCTGTAGTTCCATTACCTCCAGCTCCCTTGATCTGACTTAGCACAAAACTGAACTCGGATAAGAATACCCATGACCACTATTCTTGCAATTTTTTTTGTAGCTCTTCCAGTGTTAACCTTTCAGCTAAACAGCAAAAAGTATAGTATTGGACTGGGCAACAGTCACAGGGATCCACAATCTCTTCGTTTTCTAGTTTAACAATGACAAATAACTCAGTGTTGATGAACTGATGTTGTAGCCATGATAGTCAAGAAAAATATGTGAGAGGCAAGAATTTTTGTGGTGACATCCTTTGGTGGACCAACTGACAAGCTTTCAGTACCAGACAGAAGCAAGGGTACTGTGCTACTCAAAAGCTTGTCTGAGTCTATCCCAACCATGCAGCTGCTCCAATAAAAGATGTCACCCACAAACATTTTTGCCCTGATAAATACCTCAACAATTCAACCACCACTGTATGGCACTGTTTCAGGCCTAACCTGCTAGATATGTCCATGCATGTGTACAGCCTTCCTGTAAAAATACTGAGCTGAGGAAACTGGACCCAATTCATGTCTGATTCAACCTAACGATGATACAACAGTGTTGGGTTGGTACTTCTATGTCCATTGATTATAAGCAGTGCACTCCAATGGTGTACTCCCTGTAGCCACTAAACCAGTTGAGTTGAAGTTGAACAGTGCCCAAACCTTTAACCCAAACTCAAAGCAAAATGATTTAAGGTTTGAAAAGGGATAGATAGCTTCCCTGTAGCCCTTCCCCCTTAATTAACATTATCACATGGCACAGAATTTCTGTACAGTCAGGATCAAACACAGAAGTGCTAAAATACCAGAGCCATGTTGATTTTCAGGTGTTTCTGTTTCAGCCACAAGTCATGCTTGAAATCTTGTACAAGCCCATTTTACAAGGGTCAACAAACAGAAGTCTAATGTTAGACCCTTAAAATTTTATGGCCATGATATAGCAAAATGGTTATGTACATTCTTAGTTTTAAGCAGCTGAAAGGTCCCGCTTGATTCTTTATGTGCTTTGGTGGATTGATGCCTCAGTTGCCATATTTTCAAAAGTCCTAAGCACATACAGCTCTGGCAGCGCTAACTTTAGGATTCTCTTTTGGAAAATGATAGCTGAGATTTCACTGCACTCAAAATAAATCATTCCCCAAAATGACAAAATTAGCTGAAAATCATTATTTGATTTTAAAAAGTAAGCGGCTCTTTTCTTCTTTTTTCTTTTTTGTCTTGTTTTCTCCATTGCTACTGCTCACATTTCTAAACTATATTCTGCAGCCATGAGAGCTAGAAGCTTACGTCAAAATTAGATTATCCTATAATAACAAGAGTCCAGGACCTGGGGCTTTAAGAGAACCAGAAGTTATGCTGAGGTTCATAACCTACTTTTTCAAACTCAAAGGCTTTTGGATACTCTTGGATCCATGCTTCTGGGAATTTCTCTTAATTGAAGATGAACTCTGGACTCTGTAAAGTTTGTCCACCAAATCATTCCAGACTTTGCCAGCAACAAAGCTAGCAAGAGTGCTAAACAACAGCTTACTGTCCATGCCACTTCCTGCAATACTGGAAATAGCAGCTATTAAAGCCAATCAGAAATGAAAGAATCCAAAACATGTGTAGTTGCCTGTGCCAATTCAAATCACCAAGTTTCCCCTCAGCATCCCTGTTTGTGGAAGGTTGACAAAATTTGTTGTGATAGCTGAAGAAGAAAGTGAAAGCAATGGTTCTGCATCAAACACTGACCCTGTTATAGAGGATTGCTATTACAATAACACTGAGTTTGCAATGTGGTACTGCACTTCAAGTTGTGTTAGAGTTTCCATTAGGATGCTCCTAGTCTTTCTATTCTCAAGGATTTACAGCTCAACCCCGAAATGCTCTCACTTTGTATTTGACCTCCAACTGGAGGTGGGATTGCTTTCAAACTTGAAGTAATTTTTAGGCCTTTATAAGTCAGAAAATTATTTTTTTAAAAGACAGAATCAATGTTTATGCCAGGTTCCACAAACACTAATTTGCTGCTTCTAACATGAAATTTTGCAAGCTGTTAGCTTTTAATACAAGGACTTTTCCTAAATAGACTGAAAGTAACAACTTATTTAAAGCCATAGTTAAGGCACTAAACGCAACAATACATGATTTTCTAAGGTTGACCCTGGTGCAGTTGCATGCTGTTTGTTTGAGCTGTGCTCTTTGCTGAAGACTTCCCCAGTGACAATACACACAGATATAGGAAGAAGTGGAAATAAATAACTTCAGTGAAGGCCTTTTTATCTGTTTCTTGGTTGATAGTCATATTGCGTGTGAGGTTCCAATGTCGCTCCCAAGGAAGCCAGCCTTTGAAAGTGGTGCTTCCTAAAGAAAATTTGCCTTCATCTATGATTGGTCTGAGAGAGGTAAATACCCAGGACGATCCTGCAAATACCCATACCCTCTTTTCGGGCTTATTTCAGCGTCTTTTAAGCTAGTAATTTCAGGTACCTCAATGTTTAACTTAAGCACCTGCCTGGGAAGATGCATCAGCCTCAAAAATTAAAGTCCATTAAGGTGCCTCAAATCAGGCAACCAAAATTCACTAGTTACCATTAAAAATGTAGGTGTCAGTTCATGCTTCCCTTCTTTAGTCTCTCTTTTTTTCTTTTCTCCTCAAAGGGAATTGTTTTCCTCAGGCCAAACTCTTCTGTGGTATAATTTTAAAGAAGTCAGTGGACTCGCATGAGAAAAAAAATATTTAACTTTATAGCCTAAACCATTCACAAACACTGCCACGCTCAAGATATTTTTTGTTTCTAAATTTTATTACTATTAACTTCTGTTTGCATATTTTACAGTTGAGCACTAATTGTCTGTGACGTTGCAGACTTCTTTCCCTTCTGCCTTTTAACTAAGTATGTTTCCTGTTTATTGCACCTAATGTTTTATTTCATTTTTGTTCATGAATGATCCCTATTAGTTCATCTGTAAAAATGGGGGTCCTAAGATTGACTAGCTTACCTCGCAGGGGTGTTGTGAGGTTTAATTAGTTAGTGTTTGTACAATGCTTTGAAGATGAAATGCCCTATGTAACTATAATTACTTAGTCACATTTCAATTACACTGTTGTTGTTAGCTTTATTATTCTGAATGCTATTTAGTAATGTTTCATTATGTTGTGACTTGGGCTTTCACGTTTTCTACTAAATCAGGGTAGGACAGAATACGTTTTTGATTGGTTCTCTAGTTCCAACTTCAAAGGGGGCTATTCCTTCCTCCCCCACCTTGGACTCAGTTCTGCTAATTTCATTTTCTTATTCACTTTTTTGAAAGACTGAACATTCTCATCAGCAAAACTTTCAAGGGTCATTCTTGTGTGGACATTCCCAGAGGAACAGCAGAGCAGGGGGTGAGCAAAGCATGTGCACATATTGTGGTTTTAGGAGTAGCCTGAATGGTTACAAGTCTGTTAAGTTTCTTCTTCGAGAAGTCATGGTAGTTCCTAAGTACTGCACAGTGGCAGCACAGATTCAGAGCATGTACCATTTAGGAAAGTCTTAGAGACATCTTTCTCTTTTACTAGATGTTCTTTTATGCTATTTTTTTAATCTATAATTTATTAAAGATGTCACTTGATCAGGTCTTTACTGTGCCTAGTTGGAACTTCTTCTAAAGTGCTTCTCAGTAGGCATGATATAACTCCCCTTTGATTACCATGTGATTAGTTTGTTCAGCTGATGGCCTTTCTTCTCTCAGATACTCATTGTGTCTTCTCCCTCCTATGCAGTTCTTAAGAATTTAAATGAGCCGTTTTATTTCTTCCTACAAGCAAAGATCGACAAACCCAGCCCCACCCTTCTGCTTTCACTTTTAGTGTGCCTAATAAAAGTAGTGCCGGGTTTTTTTTTCTGTGGGTCATGGCTAATGGAGAATTTTATGTTGTTTCTGACATTGTTTGTTGTGCCTCCCACAAGACTAAATGCTTCTAAAGATTGAAAGACGGTGGCATAAATGTCAGGGAAATGCCTCTGCTGTGTCAGATCTAATTAGACACTTGTACTTGTGGGACAAACACCTTCACCATAAAACTCAGCTCACCCTTGCTCAGCACACGCACAAAGAGACTTGCAAGGAGAAGGCATCATAAATACTACATAGATCTATCTGGAGCAGTTTATCCTGGACATAGTGCCAAATTAAATCCAAGTGCTTTCCCTAGATCAGTTGCCAAACAAACAATCTAAAATGCATATTCTTTGCTATTCCTTATCTGATTGATTTTCAGAGGTATAGAAAGTCCTCTGCTCAGTGATTCTCAGCTTGAATTGCAGCTGGGATGAATTAATCAGAAATTAAGAATCAAATGAGACACCAGCTCACTTGGGCCAAACCCCAAAGAATATTGCACAGCACAGAATAAATGGGCTGCGCAGTTAGAAAAACATGCTTGAAAGAGGAGGGTTTGTAGACCAGTAGCCTCTGACCAAACCTAGACCAGGAGCTCACATGCCAAGCAGCGGTTTGTCATGAGGAGGATGAGCAGATGGAGCTCACTGGGCAAATTATTCACAGGAGTGTGGAGCCAGTAGAGCCATGCTGTGCAAGGATGCAATGGCCTTTCATCTCCAAGGGTTAGCACCAGAAGCTGCCATACACAGGAACTTTGCACTGGAGGGTACAAAGTCCCCTTGCAGGGACTTTCCACTCCTGTCCCTCCTTCCTCTTCCCTCCCCTCTGCCCCATCATCAAAGTAAAACACTTTTTCTTCTGTGCTATGGACATTACAGGTGGCTATGACCATTTATGATATGCTCCTTGGTATCATTTCTAATTCTTGAACTGCAGCCTCCACCTCCTGCTGTTCTGATTATGTCTTTGCTAAGGTATCTTGAGAGCCCTAGGTCTCATACAGACAGGAAGCAGAAATCTCTGAGACAGACCAACACTTATGCACATTGTGAAAAGGACATGGACATGGGCAGATTGTGACTTGATACCTGATTGGAATGGGAGGTCCAGGAGCATTTGATAGGTAAGAGCCCAACTAAATCAGGTACATTATTGTTAACAGTAGATTTAGCTCCAAGTTGTGGAGACCTCATACTGGGGAGTGCTTACTCATGCGACTAAATCCCATAGAAACCTTCAGTGAGTAAGTAAGGGTCCTTACTGAATACTTGCAATTGAGATTTAAATGTTCCTTCACCACCCTCTCTTCTAGTCAGATATCTAAAGCTGTTATTAACCACAACAGTAGGAACTGTTCCGCTCTTCTGCATCTGCGTATGCATAAAGTAGAGATCGGGGGTGGGAGGAGGGTTTGGATTCAAAAACAAATTAACTCTCAGGAAGAACATTTGATCTAGACCTAGGTTGAAATTTCCCCTCCTCGGTCTACCCCAAACTTGAGAGAGCAGCTCCCTCTGTGGGTTTTGCTTCTTGGCTCTTTGTTTGTCACTCAGTGGTATCTGGGGAAGTACAGCAAGGGGAGGACCTCTCTGTTCAGTGCTATTCCTTATTGCATCTGGAGTGCCTAACAATTCACACCGGAAGTCCAACAACCAAAAACAGAGAGAGGTTTCTGCCCCACAGAGTTTGCAAGTGAAGGACAAAATCTGACAAAACTTTCCATGCATGCACAGTCCTTACTTGGCTGACTAGTGCTTGTGCATATGAATGTGGGAGTAAACTAGGACAAGCCTTGCCAATTTGTGTACTTGGGGCTTTTACTAAATGGGTTCTAAAATAAATGGTAAAAGCCTCATTAAACAGAGGTCCAAGGAAAGATGCAGTAGCTGCTAGAGGGTCCAAGTCAGGATCAGGCCTGCACCATGGTCAGTACTGTACAAAAACATACAGAGACATGATCCTTGTCATACAGCGCTTATAATAAAAAAACTACTATTTTAATATGATGAAACTTGCCTATTAATAATTATTATTAAAAATTCACCATCTATCCACTACACCTACCAACTGGGGATTAGTAAGAACCTTACAACTATATAAAACAAATCACAGGGTGCGTCTCCATGTGCAATTAATACAAAGCGATACATTTTGAAGCAGTATGAGGTGGCGTGAATTACTCCTGGGCACAGCATCTGCATGTGAACCCAGAACAGCAGCAATCTGAATGAGGGTGGAGCTGGCCCAGACTGGCAGAGGGTACAGGGGGTCAGCCCCAGGATCTGAGTGGTGGTGTCAAGCAGCAGAGGGGCTGGCTGTGGCATGAGGATGCTGAAAGTGCAGAGCCATGTGGCTAGGCACCAGGCAGAAGTCTGGCCCCCCAGCTAGCTGGGCTGACCAAGTGCAATTTACACCCATGGTCAGCATCTACACAGGTGTTTAACTGCAATAAATTATTTCTTGATTGGTGCAGTTAAGATCCAGCCAGCTCTGAACTTTGCAGCCTGGGCTTAGCTATATTTCCTACACTTTCATTACTGCGCCCTAATTACTGCGCATTTGGTTGAGTACTTCCTTAATGAAGTACTAACTGAATGTGCAGTGCCTAGAGTTACTGCGCAGCACCCCTGGCACATGGGGGTTTTGTGACACTTTCTGAGCATTTGCCTAATAACACTGTGTATGTTTTTTTACCACCATGCTACCTTACAGTGTTATTCAGGTAATGCACAGTAAGCGTCTCGTATAGACACGCCCACTATTGTGCAGTGTTTCTACCTGCTGTTAAAAAAAAAAATCACTGCCTTTCACCTCAGCAATGGCTGCATTCCTGCTGAGGGCAAAGTGATTTCGGTTTCAACATGTGGTTATGAAAAGTACTTTGGGATCTTTGGACATAAAAGATGACAATTAAATGTAAGTCATGACCATGGATTCTCCTTTTAAAAGAAACTACATCAGTGATAATTCCCGGGTGAAGTGGCAGGGTAGCCCAGCACCTAGGGAGATCCAGGAAAATCTTACAGGGGACCAAAAATCCCATTCCTTCTGACCTCAGAAGAGGAGATGATGGATGCACGTCAACTATCAGAAGTTGCTTGTTGCATAAGCTGCTTTTGAAAATGTTACCCTAAATCACTAGGGTTCATTCCTGTTCTTCAATAACTGAATTCCCACTTCCTAAACACCTGAATCCCACAAATGAATCACCCTATTATGAGCATGGCAAGTGCTCCTAGTCTGCCTTTATGGTTGGGACTCCAGGCTCTTGCATGTTATTCTGAACAGTATGACATGAAGTGTGTGTGCAGGGGTGGCAGGGAGGCAGGGCAGGGAGGAAGGGACTGCTATTACAATCTTGCTTTGATGCAGGGGGATATATTTCTGCAGCTCCCCAAAGACTGAGACAAGAAGATACCCTGGGGGAGTCTGCAATAGATGTGAGCAATATCGAGACAAAGAGGCACGGTTGTGGGAGGATGCCGCATTCTAAGGAGAGCTGTCAAAAAAGGATATGATTATTAAAATGGCAACCTTGTTTCCCTAGATATTTTCTAAAATCAGTGGGGGGAAAAATGAGATTTAACAGCCTTCTGAACTACAGCAGCATAAGAAAAAGGACCACTGTGTCGTGATATAAGCAGGAGGCAGCCGCTTGAGCCTGGCATGTGCTTGTGAAATGAAGAGATTTTAATATTGTTCATTTCCAGCATGAGTTTGACCAGTTCCAGATGAGCTCCCAGTTTTACAGAACTAAATGTTTTCAAAAATATCTTTAATGAACTGAAAATGTTAATTTGAAAGTCTGCTCTGTGGAAAGAGTGAGCCTCACAGAGGGAAGGAAATGACACACAGTTTGTTGACTGGCAGGAGACTAGTTTCAATCCTGCTTTAGAAAGATGCAAAGAGGAGAGAGTGGCTTTATACCACGTCAGGAATCCAGAATCAGACCTCATCTTCAAGAAGAGCTTTGTCACAAATCACAGGGGATGATCCCATCTTTCCTGGCCCTTTTGCTTCTGGACCATGACAGCCCCAAAATAAAATGTAAATCCTCAAGCCGATTTGGAACATTTTGAGCATGGCAAAGCACACCAAGAAAGCACCCAATAAACACTTCTCAAAGGTGGCCCACAGCATCAGCAGCATCATACCAACAATCAGATTTTTATCAAGGTGTTGTTTCACATGAATGTCAGCAACACCCAGGTAGTGCAGACAAGGGGAAAGACTGAGAGTAACAGGCTGTGCTAAGCAAGGCGATAAGTCATCTGACAGATATAATTACAGGAATTGCTTGCTGTACCCAAACTATTATTTATTTCTGCAGTTCTGACCCTACAGGGAGAACTTGCCACCCTGATTCCCGCCAAAAAATGTTTTTTTCTAACTGAAAGAAAAGCTAAGCCAAGTTCTTCTAGTGCACTCGGCCAGGTGCCAGGAAATGTGTAAATTTTCGTGAGCTTGGGCTATTTTGCCAGAAGTCTGCAATGTGTCTGGACACGAATGGTTCCCCTTTGTGAGCCCAGGCCTGACCAACCAGGAAGTTCTATACCAAGAAAGAAAGAGAGAGAAAGAGAGAGCGAAAGAGAGAGAGAGACTTCTGTACTGGTAGCACAACGGCTTTCCTGTAGTACCTTTCCTTTCTGTCACAGGGACATAATATTTGGGGGGCAAAGGGGGGGGCAGTCAAATCCTTTTCATTCTTCAGATACTAGTTTTTGTTCATTTGTTTGCTGATATCTCACTCCCTCTCCCGCTCAGCTTCACAACGAATATTAGCTCTGCTTGTTTCTATAAATACTGGCTTTAACCCCTTGTATTCCCAAGGGGCAGGGGTAAAGGCATTTATGTTATTTTTTTTGGAGGAGGAGGAGGAAGAAACAGTCACAGTTTCATATAACAACGAGTCATTAACTGATTTGCCAGAACTTAGAAGAGGAGTCCTGGAAATACATACCCCTGCAAAGTATCAAACTTCTACCCAACCAGCAACTCTTTTTCCTTACAGCTTTGGGCTTGAGGGTTTACGTTTGAAAAAATATTAAGCATTTCAAACCACTACAATAACATAACCCTTGGTGCTTAGTAAAATCCCTGCTGTTTGTCTCACAGTTCCCTAGTTTTAACTTCTTTCCTTTTTAAAAGGAGCCATAAACCTAATCACAGAGGTCACAATTCTGTTCTAGCTGCACCCAGTCCTTTTAACTTGGTGGGCAAACTTCACAGCCAAAAAGTGGCATGTGTTAACAAAGCAGATTCAAAAATACAATTTCATTCACACAACATCTTCCCTACACCCGTTCCATCCCATCTCATAACACAAGACGGCTCTTGAAAACCTCCTTCATTAGGAAATGAATGCAGAGAATTGGTCTCTGTGACAGCAGGCAGAAGGTGACGACTCACCTGGGGAGAAGTGTTGCAATATGAATCCTCAATTCTGGACATCACTTAAGCACATGTTTCAACTTTAAGCAGGTGCCTTCGGTTCCCTTGAAAACATGTTTCTGCCCTCCTGCACAGAGAAGGAATTGGGAAGGGAGGGAGGGAAGAAAAAAGACAAAAGGAAAATCAGATTCTTTAAGGTTTGAAGGGTAAAACAGATTGCACCTCAGTGGGAACAGTGGAGATAAGTCACTTAGTAGCAGTCACAAAGTCTGACGTTTGAGAGAAAAACAAAATGCCCTACTGGGTTCCAGAGAATACAAATATTACAATGGCTATATTTTAAAACAAATGAAGATAAGCAGATAACATGCCAGCTAGACATAGTGCCAAATTGAATACAGGCAGAGAAATTGGAGGGGGGGCAGAAAAGAGGACAGGCCTGGCTATAAAATGGTGTAGTTAAGATGTAGCATCTACCTTGCCCAATAGTGAACAAACCCCAGCTACAACTGTGCCACTGTGACAACACTAAACACACTGCAGTCTATGTCATTTGTTCCACCTTTCTTAAAGTCATGGCGCCATTTTAGCCCAAGTCATGCTCAAATCCATTTCACAGTTGTAGGACATACCCACAGATGCTGTCAACTGCAGGGCATGAAGAGTTTGAATACTAAAAATAGATATCCCTGACTCTGTGATCCTTAGTTGGAAAATATCTAGCTGAATGAAGACTGCAAGGTATGGCCAACTACCTCCTCAGCCTTCATGAAACCTGAACAAGAAAAAAAAAAGCAGCATGAGGTAAGCAGACCCCTCCACACACACACGCTCCCCATTTCTCCACCAGGGAGTAGGAGAATGCAACGTATCAAAGTGAACCAGAAGCTCTATAAGCAGAGCTCTGAGAAGGAAGTCCAGTTTTGCAAAGAACTAGGATTTCACTCCAGTTCCACACTCCCACTTCCTCTTCTGTCTCATAACCCCTTCTTTCTGCCAGCAAAAATGAGCAGCTCTCCAAGCAAAGGAAGATTTCTGCTGTCATTCAGCAGGCACCAGAAAGGAAATGTAGATGCACTCCTTTTTCTGCCACAGCACCTTTAAATGCTTTTGAAGTATACTGCACAGCCTACTGCCACAGACGTTTTATAAGGTCATACAGAGCCACCAGAAACTATGTAGGCATCTACCTACTTTGGCCGCTCCCCCGTGGTGACTGTAGTTGGCCAGCTGAAATTTTACTGGCAGATTTGTAATGCAGACAACCCTGAGAAGCTGAAAAGAAGCAGAAAAAAATCAAGAGGCTTATTATACCACACACATTTAAGTTACAGTAAGTGGATCTCCTTGCTGCAAGAACATGATACACATGTAAAGATGCTTGCTCAGATGTGTGAGAGCAGAGCACCCAGAGGTATGTCCAAGAGAAACTGAAGGGAGTAAGAGAGAAAGGTGCCTAAATTAATGAGTTACCAGCACCACTATTTTAAAAGAGTGTTCTCAAATCCTAAGTGAAAGCTCTAGTGAAAGGCAGCCCCGACAAGAAAGTTAGAGCATATGACCAGAGATCTCACAGACATTGTCAGCACTACAGGTTCAGTCAAAATATTCTCATGGATGAGATGTTCTAAAACAATTTCTCCAATGTATTAAGTACAAACTGCCCTTTCTTCACCATCAGATGTGCCTGTCATCTCTTTTCACCAGGTTTTCCTTCAAAAATATATTTAGCTTGGCCAAAGAAATTAAAATTCCAATCTGTATGAAGATTTTGTTTCCCTTACATACCTCTTACAGCATCTCATTTTAGCAACTGGAGTGTAGGCTCCTGCTCAATATTAGTCTTTTCCACCTCCTTCAAGTCCTTCAAAAACAGCTTCATTTGCTGGAGCTGCAACCAACTGAGATTATACCTCAACTTCTCCTAGGCAAGAGACATTTCATTGGGAAACAGGAGCAGTGTGGCAATACTGAGGTTTGGGAGTCTCCTGCTCCTGTTCTCCTCCAGGCTTTCCTATCAGGACTACTATTTCCTAATGTGCCATGGCCAGGGAGTTGCATGGCATTTCAGCAAGATAGGAGGATTATAGTACATCATGAGAAATAAAGTCTAGCCTGTACCATACAGCCCATAGCAGTGGTGACGCACAGAGGGTGTACAGAGGTGCACGTACATCCCCCGAGAGCACTGGTGCACCCCTTGACAGCCAGCGTTCCCTGGCAGGGGGAGCAGGCAAGAGCACTGGTGCCCCCCCGAGAGCATCGGCCAGAGAGTGGGGGAGCCAGGAGAAGCAATCCCCATAGTCTCCCTGCGGCTGATCATGCCCACCTGGAAGTGCCAGCATTGCGCCGCTGCCACTTCTGGGTCGCCATGATCGGCCACAGGGGACCCTCCTCCCTGCCCCGCCCCCAGTTAATGGGATCGGCTTTGGGGGGGATGCCACCTCCCCTGTCACTGACTGGCTGCTGGGGGGGCAAATAACCCCCTGGCTCAGGAGGCACCAGTCGCCCATGGCCCATAGTAGAGTATTAGGCAACTGTAGACCCTCTGGGTCATGGTGTACATGTAAGAGGTCTAGTCAGGTGCCTGATGAATCCATCTGTCAGGATTCATTCAAGAGTGACACAGCTGACAGGTTCAATTCAAGACTGACACAGCTGTGCTACAAGTTTCACAGATCCATGTGTTGTCTGAGTCGGAGTCCAAGTTTACAGCATGCTGTTCCTTCTTTCTCACTTGACTTCCATCCTCTGGATCAAAGCAGCTTCATGTTGCACTTCACCCAATGCCAAATGTTCCCTCCGGATCAGACAGGATTCTACATGCTCCTCCTAGCTTTCTACATTGATACTGAACAATGTCCTATCATTTTTCACATGCTGTGGTGCCGTCATAGAGAGAGACCCTGCTTTCTAGACCTGTCTCAAATATGGCTGCACAAAATGTTCTTGGGGATATGGTCTCTTTCCATTCTCCTGACATGACTGAGCCATCGCAACCTTCTCTTCTTGATAATACATAAGGGGCAAAAAGAAGGTACCGGGTACTGTGGAGCCCCTCCAAGACACACTAGGAAATCTGGTCGTCACACCAGACGACAAAGCTAACCTAGTTAATGACTTCTTTGCCTCCATTTTCCTGAGCAGGGACCGGATCAGCCCTCCCACCAGGCTCCCCTCAGGCCCCAGGGGAGGCGCACCTAGGCCAAGGGTCAGTGAGGATCTAGTCAGGGAACTTCTGGAGGGACTGGACGTATTTAAATCAGCCAGTCCGGACGATCTCCACCCCAGAGTGCTGAGGCAATTAACTGAGGTCATTGTGGGACCCCTGGAATGGCTTTACGAGCACTTGTGGTGCTCTGGTAAGGTGCCAGAGGACTGGAAGAGGGCCAACGTGGTCCCCATCTTCAAAAAGGGGAGGAAGGAGGACCCGGGAAACTATAGGCCAGTCAGTCTTACCTCGATCCTGGGTAAGCTTTTTTAGAGAATTATCCTGGCACATGTCCACAAGAGGCCAGCGGGGGAGGTTATGCTTAGGGGCAAACAACATGGGTTCATTATAGGCAGGTCCTGTCAGACCAACCTGGTGGCCTTCTAAGACCAGGTCTCCGAATCCTTAGATACAGGGGTAGCAGTGGACGTAGTCTTTCTGGACTGTAGGAAGTCCTTAGACATTGTCTCTCACCCCATTCTCATTAAAAAACTGGGGGACTGTGGTGTCGACACCTACACAGTCAAATGTGTTGCCAACTGGCTGGAGGGCCGCACCCAGAGAGTGGTAGTGGATGGGTCATTTTTGACCTGGAGGGATGTGGGCAGTGGGGTCTCCCAGGGCTCGGTCCTCAGGCCCACACTGTTCAACATCTTCATCAACAACTTGGACGAGGGGGTAAAAAGCACCCTGTTCAAAGTTGCTGACGACACTAAGATGTGGGGGGATGTGGGCACGCTAGAAGGGAGGAATAGACAGTTTACAGGGGTGGGCAGATGAGAATAGGATGGGATTCAACACTGACAAGTGCAAGGTGATGCACCTGGGGAGGAAGAACCAGCAGCATACCTACAGGTTGGGGAACTCCCTTCTCGTCAGTGCAGAGGCAGAGAAGGATCTTGGAGTCATCATTGACTCCAAGATGAACATGAGCCGGCAGTGTGGGGAGGCAGTCAGGAAGGCCAACCGTACCTTGTCATGCATCCACCGATGTATCTCAAGCAGGTCTGAGGAGGTGATCCTCCCCCTCTATGCAGCACTGGTAAGGCTGCAGCTGGAGTACTGCATCCAGTTCTGGGCACCACACTTCAGGAGGGATGTGGACAACATGGAGAGGGTCCAGAGGAGGGCCACTCGCATGATCAGGGGGCAGCAGGGCAGGCCCTACGAGGACAGGCTACAGGACCTGAACCTGTTCAGCCTCCACAAGAGAAGGCTATGGGGGGATCTAGTGGCCTGTTACAAACTAGGCAGAGGGGACCAGCAGGCACTGGGGGAGTTCCTGTTCCCCTGAGCACTACCAGGACTGACCAGAAATAATGGTCACAAGCTGGCAGAGGGTAGATTCAGATTAGACGTCAGGAGATGCTACTTCAGTGTCAGGGCGGCTAGGATCTGGAACCAGCTTCCAAGAGAAGTGGTGCTGGCTCCTACTCTGGGCATCTTTAAGACAAGGCTAGACAATCACCTTGCTGGGGTCATTTGACCCCCCCAGTACTCTTTCCTGCCATGGCAGGGGGTCGAACTTGATGATATGCTCAGGTCCCTTCCAACCCTACAAACTATGGTTTCTAAGCATGTAAGTCCTGCATGCTCCAGCACCTCTGTGTTTGGTATTTTGTCTTCCCGCTTTATTTTCAGGATCTTACACAGGCATCTCATGTGGAAGCTGTTCAATCTCTTGACATGCCTAGCATATGTAGTCCACATTTCTGAACCATAAAGTAGATATGACAGCATGCAAGTCTCGTATCTTCATAGATTCATATCTTCACCAGAAGATGGGCAGATCCATATCTTCACCATAACTGATAGTTTGCTGTTATTCCATGCATATTTCTGTAATAGCCAGAAATTTTTAGCTGCTTTTCTGATTCGGTTAGTCAGTTCAGTCTGAAGGTCAATATTTCTGCTGATCATAGAACCCAAGTAACAAAAGCTGTGGATGATGCCAAGAGATTTACCCTCCAGAGTGATGTCAGCTATTGGTACTTTCACCCCTTGGTACATGATCATAGTCTTCTTGAAACTAACTGTCAATGCAAAACTCTTGTATGACTCAGAAAATCTGCCCAAAAGATTCTTCAGGGAAGATTCACTGTGGGCAACCAACCATAGTAGAGTATGGTTCATTCAAATTACAGGAATGTACCGTGGCTGAATTCGACCATCTACATTTTTTAAATTAAATCAAAAGTCTGGGGCCAAAAATGTCCAGGTTTTTCAGCAGGTTCCTGATTTTTGACCAACGAACCAACATTTTCTATGGAAAATTTCAATTAAAACTTTTTTTTTTTTTTTTTTTTTAGAAATTTTCCATAGGGGGAGGGGACATTTTATGACAAGCCCTAGTAATATATTCTCTGCTTATAGTGCTTATCCCTGCTTCAATAGCTGACTGTCACATTCTGCCCTAGCTACCATTTCCAAAAGGTTTGAAGATGTAAACCCATCTAGGGCACTGTGCAATAATCTAAAAGGTATGAATAACTATGACAAGAGTCCATATAAGAAAGGAAAGAATACAACCTACTTGTCAAGTGTAGAGTATAAGTGCTCTTGAGAACTGCTGCTACCTGGGAATCCAGCAGCAGCTGGGAAGCCAATAAAAAAAAAAACCCTGGTTACAAACCTTGGAAACAATTATTAGACGTACCCCATTAATCAGTGGAACAGGTACCCTTTCCTTTGGTTGCTTCTTCCAGCCTACAAACGTTATTTCATTCTCATCTCTCATGTCATTCATCTATATCTCTTTCTGTAATAGATACTGGTAAATTGATCCACCTTACAGACATGGAAAAGGGAACAATATAAAGGTGAATTTCATTAGCATGCAAAAGATACCATATGTACTTACTAAACCCCTTTAATGGCTCCATATCCTCACTGAACATGAGGGGTCACAAGATGGAATCTGATGGAACTCTATGCAACTAAGGTGGCTTAGATGACCAAAAGCCCAATTACTACCCAAACAGACAGGAGTATCAAGACACAAAGGTGACCCAGGCAATGCCCAAGAGGGTCCCCAGATGCATCCACCACAGCTTGTGTTAAAGAACAACTGATGAATATGCATGAGTTAGCTTGAACACCCAATCTGTCTCCAGGAGCTTCCCTAACAGCTTCGTTTCCATATTCTGCTCTGTTTAGATCCCAGCGGACAAGTTTCCTAATCAGAGACTTCATTTCATTTGGGACTAATTGGCATTGCTGCAGGCAGTCTGAGGAGAGGGGCTTGAGGACTGAATGGGCACAGCACGATCCTTCGTAGCAGAGGCTGAGATGTACTAGTAGGGGGAAGGCATGGGGAAGCCTGCACTGATACTGCCCAAGCTGCACCTGCTCTCATAGTGTGCCATGAATAGGCTCAGAACATGGGATTAGACAGAGGAAGAGAGCTGGCAAGAACACTGTTAGTAGTGTAAATGGATTAACATATGGTCCCAGATTCTGCAAGGTATTTAAACACATGCCTAACATTAAGCCTAAGAATGAAGTTAATGAGACAACTCACATGGTTAACATTAGGCACATGTGTAAGTGTCCTGCTGGATCTGGGCCAGAATTCAGAATGACAGCATATAACTCGCTCTGCAGCACATATATTACATACTTAAAACATGCTGCTTCAAAACAAGGAAAACTTGTATTATCCCCGACAGCAGTTATCTACAGGTTAACCAGTACTTGCTCAGTAACACAAGGCATTTTGGCAGGAGGTGGATCATAAGTGGATCGTGTGATGGTAAAACTGAACATTGCCTTTAATCCTGATGCTTGCCTGCTCTAAAGATAAATACAAGATGAAGTCTGTATGCAGGCTCTTCTCCTAGCCAAATGTAGAATTATTCTACAATGGAAATCCAGCATATCCTCCTCCAAGTCTGATTGGATAAAGGATATCAAACACATAATCCCTCTAGAAAAAGCCTGCTAGTCAGCTAAAGAAATGAAACTCAATTCACATGACTAGAGCAGTACTTTATTGATGCTCACAGGACACAGTAATCAGAAATTCTCATAGTAAAAATATTAGCTATGCTGATAGTTAACAGGCTAAAATCTCTAGCTTACCTCCTAACACCTTAATAAGAAGCCTGACCTATGTAAAACAGTCAAATTCTGTACCTCTCCATAATTCCTCATATGACATATATAAATCCTTTTGTGGCTCTCCACAACCTATTCGACACTCTGTATCACTATCTGTAAATTTTCTTCACTTCAATATCATATCGGAATAAATTCTTCTCTCCATATACTGTATTATTTAAAATTCCTTAAAATAAATATAAAACGTCCCATGCCTTTAACTCCCCTTGCACAATCCTTGACTCTGACTCTCTCCTTTCTCCCAAGGCCAGATATGTGGGAGCCATCCTTGATTTCAAGCTTTCCTTTTCCTCTTGTCTCTCTCCTACATAAATCTGCATGTCACCACCTCCAAAACACTGACAAAATCTATCCTTGCCTTGACCCAGCCTCTACTGAAACATCTATCCAGGCTATAATTACTTCCTATCTTGACTGTTGTAACTTTTTTCTTTTCTTTTACGGTCTTCCTAAAATGCAATTGTAAGTAATTCAGATTCCTGTGGCCAAACCACTCTCCTTCTCCAATAAAGAAGGAAACCTCTCTATAGCACCTCCACCCCCTATTCCTTGGGCTTCTTAGCTACAGGCAAGTGTTTCCAGAGCTGTTTCCAAATCCAAGTCACAACTGCTGTCCCAAAGCCAACACTTGCTCCTTGTCTCATGCATTCAATACAGCAATTTCAGCAGGCACTACAGTTACTGAACCAAAAATATACGAGACAGATACTGGTATTACTCCATCCTCCCTTCTTCCCCCTCTACAAATTCCAATTTATTTTTCACATCAATTGTTACCTTCAGCCTTAAACTTAGGCTATAAGGTCTCTTGGGCAGGGCCTCCCTCTTACCACATGTACATACAGTGACTGGTACAATCCATTTAGCATCTGTAGGACCTAGTGCCATATAAATAAAACTGGGGCTTTGATTAAGGTCTACTTTTGGCTGAAAGGCATGGCATCATTGTTTGCAGTAGTCATAAGAGTAATATGCTAATATTCACAATGTGCTACTTGCTGTCTGCATATACAAGACAATACAATCCCTGTTCCAAAGAGTTTGCAGTCTAAGGCCTCAATCCTGCAAAGATTAAAGCACATGCATAATTTATACATGTGAGTAGTCCCACTGAAGTCAAACTGCATAGGCAATTAAGTTTTGCATGTAAGATGCTTAAGAAGGCAGAGTACTTGTGGCAGGAGGTTGCAGAAGTATAAAATAATTTAGACCAGGCGTTGACAACCTATTATAGCCCAGATCTAGTCTGCAGAACACTTGGATTTAGCCTGCAGAGCGGTGGCTTTGGCAATGGGGAACTTTGCCCACACCACACCACAGCTGGGCAGCAGGGCTTTAGTGGAGAGCAGGGGGGTTTGCCAGGCAGTAGGGAGAAGCAGTAGGGGCCAACAGAGCCCACCTCAGACCAGACCTGGCTCATTCCACCTTGCCATCAGAAACCATTGCTGACTCCTGAGATAGTCTGTAAGGGCCAGATCATTTTCCACTTTTTAGGTGTTGAATTGTTTCAATGCAATCCCATTCTACCTTACTGGAGTTCAAGAAAAACTGGTAATGCAAAGGTAGACAGGTCCTCCTCCTTCTCACCACTTTCTGTGGATGTGTTCATGGCTTTCCAGAGACTTGGGCAGGAAATAGGATTGCGTTTAAACACCTAAATGCCACTTAGATGCCTGATAAATTAAATGAAATCAAGCCCAAAAGGTCTTCCAGGCAGAGACTGCCTACAACTCTCTTAGGGCTTTGTTACACCTTACGCTGTGGGCCGCACTAATGTTGATTGGTGTTACTGCTCACTTGAAGTTCGGAACAGTCACACCCTTCATCCAGAAACCTTCTCCAATTGTCCCCCATGCACACAGCTATGACTTGCCACTAAATGCTTGGTGAGTAGGGGCAGGAGTAGGAGCTATAGCTGTGAGTTGCCACTACTCGACTGATGAGCTGGGACAGGCTTCTATCCCTGCTCTATGGGCGGGGTGTAAAAGATTCTGAGATACTAAAGGACTTAAATTTGGGCAGCACATCTGTAGGGAGTAACCACACAATGGAAAAGAAATTGGGCTGTAAGGATCAGAGAGCCTTGTTACATGGTAATTTTGGGTGGCTCAAGCCCTGGATTGTCCATACGTTAACACCTTAAAGTGGTTTTAAGCACTTGTTACGTGGCACAAAATTATGCCACTCCAAGGCAGGATTCTCTCTGATCTACAGGTGGAAGACAGTCAGAGAAGGTATCTAGATGAAGGGTGTGACTGCTCCAAGCTAACACTAACTAACACCAATCAACATTTGTGCAGCTCACAGTGTAAGGTGTAGCAAGGCCCAGAGATAATCCTGCCATGGAGTAGCGTTATTTATAGCAGCACAATGAGTGCTTAAAACCACTTTAAGGTCTTAGTATGTGGACAATCTAGGGGTTAAGAGCTCCAACAGCTGCCCCAAACCACCTTGTAACAAGGCCCTTACTTTTCCTAATACAGTGGGAGCTGATTGACGTTGGCCCATAGGCACTATCACAATAAACACAAACAACAGCAAACTATACAGTTAATGTCAATTATCCCTAACTGCCCTCTCCCCAACCTAGCCGTTATTACTATTTTTTGTAGGCATCATGGTAGACAAGGACCTGAAGAAGTGACTTGAAAGGAAACTAGACTTTTCCAGGGTGCCATTCGATGAGTTGGTGGAAAAAAACCAGGAGACCTTTGCAAGCTAGCAGAGGGCTTGGGGCCTTCCCCACAGGGGGATGCACAGAGGGACCATAATCAGTCAGCATTACTCTAGTAGGTTGAACATTGCTCCCCATCTTTTGTAAATATAAAAATGATTAATTGCTTACATAGAAATTGATCTAGCCACTGTTTTATGAAAAATACAGAATTTCCATATCTTTGGTGAGGCCATCTAGAGAAGTTTGAATGTAGGGACCCAAAGTAATTGCATTTCTCTTTCTTTTCTGGCATTTTTAGATACTGATTAATGTAGAGTCCAGGCTGTCTGAGCAGCCTGGGGAAATCAATAACATTAACCCTTAGGAAACGTTTACATTTATGTAAACCACTCAATGTGCCATATATTATGCAGGTTTTCTTTTCTTATTGTACATAGGAAAGTTGGGACCAATCTGTCTTGGAGCATATAGTCTTCCAGGTGCCACTGATTTAGAACAATCTGTGATTCTGTAATACAAGCTATAGATATTGTAGCAGTAGAAAGAAGCTGTTCTCCTAATGTAAATGAGATTGTGGAAATCAAGAAAACACACATACACATGCACACACACATACACACAAAAATCCTGCCATGCTTTGTGTTCTGTAAATAATCCCTTTTTTCATTAATAATATGTTGGCCAGCAAGGGTTAAAAAAACCTTCCTATTTTCAATAGTCCTTTAGGGTTGATGTGACTGACAGGAGTGCCACAAGCGATGATGTCACAAAGAGAGGTGCAGTTTGTCCTGCTATACCATCTTTCACTCCAGTGGACTCGCCTTCACAGACAAATTGATTTGCAAAGGTTCAGGCTGGCAGCTCAGCCTGCTTTGCATACAGAACGCTCCCTTGTGACACAATAAAAAGTACCCTGGCAAACAGAGGAACACAGCGGGAACTGGCCGGTTCAAAGTCCAAACTCCACACCCCCTCACCCCAGTCTGGTTTGAAAGGTCACTGTGTGTCTGGGAAAATAGTCTCAGGATACGATCCTTTATTAAAGGTCACTATTTTTCAACGGCACTTAACACACACTTGCACACAAATTGAGACTGAAAAAAACCTGGGGGCTGCCTTGCATTGTACATTGTGCTTGCAAGATTTATGTCTTGTGGTCACCAGCAGTAAACACACACTGCTTCAGTATTAAAGTTCACATTAATCCACAGATTTTTTTTTTTTAAATCAGCCTCTATCTTTGCAAGGAAAACAGTGGCAAGCTAGGACTTTTGTTAATCTCTTTTGTTTCTGCCTCTTTGCCATATCATTTTCTTTCCTTGTTATACATTTTTGTTTCAGAGCCAGTATTATTCTTATTTACTGGTCAGGGTACCAGCTTTTTTACACTGCATCAATTGGTACATCTAATTTTAGCCCAAATGCTTATGCTATACATTTCTATATAATATACCTAATATAGCCCATGCTATTAAAATCATAGTATTGGGATATGGTTTACAAGAAAAACGGCTGCACACTTTATAATCACCTACTAAACAATAATCATAAATATAGTAATTAAAACAGAAATCATAAAGATTTTTTAGAAAGTCTAATGTATAATTTTATGCAGTATTAAATACAGTATTAAAAACAAAATAGCAATGGCAATCCCCCCCCCCCGCTCCCCCCCCCCCAGTAACAGACATTTTACTCCTAATCTACTAAGAACTTAAAAAACAACTATGGCTGAATTCATAAGAAAATAGACTCTAATTAAGAAGCCTACCATTTTTAAATTAATGTGCACAAGAATTGCAAAAACAGAAAGGAGGGGTGGAATTCAGTGAATTTCAACTAGCAAGGAAAACAAGTGATATTGAGGATTTCCATCCTCCTACGTTACACGTTTTTATAATGCTTTTGCCAACAGTGTATTTCCAAGCTATCAAAAGCACATTAATTTTTCTGATTAAAACAGCTGTGAAAATATACATATGTAACTGTGAAAAATCCTGGGCTTATTGTAATACCCTAAACAAAACAAAGATGAAAGATTTTTAAATACGGACTTGTGAAAAGTAAAATGTTTAACACCATGAGAACTAATTCTGCATGTGTCTCTAATATTTTGTCATAAATACTTTAATCCTTTTGTCCATTCATTTTGCACCTCATCTGGATTTGACTTGTTAAGGGTTAGTTCCTTTGTAATGTCTTCAGCACCTCTCCATAGTTATTGATTGTGCTCTCATTAAAACAGCAAGATCATAAATACCACGCTGAAGAAAGGAGGGAAAGCCGCTGAAGAAGAATAGCTCTTCATATAGAAAGGTAGTCTAAAAAATCAGTGAGTGAGAAGGTAAAAGGGAAATGAAAACATTAGATAGAAGTGAAACTTCTTTAAACACATGAGCCCATGGGCTGTTTTTAGAAAAGCACTATACTTCTCAAAGGTCATTAAGCATGCGGAGTTCAGGGGGTTCGTAAAATCTTTTGTCAGAAAATGAAATTGTATAGATTTTTACATACACACTCCCTCTCTTTTTCTTTCTCCTTTAAAAATAAAGGATCTCAGATTCTGAACCTCTTGTTCATAATCGGAAGTTGTTTCTTATAGGAGAAGTCCCATTTCACATGAGCAACCCTTTTGAAATCAATGGGATTAGTTGGGCGAGTGACTATATGCCAGTATCGATGATTCACAACCCTAATGAATTGCAAATTCTGTATTTCCTCCACAGCCATCCCCTTTTTCAAACTTGCAGGACTTTTGGTTGCACAATAAATTCAGGATTGGGACCTTTACATAATATGTCATCTTTACAGGGCTTTTCCCTCTAGCTGTAGCTGGGATGCTAATGACCTCAGATTCCTCTGGCACTGCATGTAGAGTAATCTGTTGAAAGGAGGCTATACAATTTTAAGTACATTAAGGCTGTGGACAGAGTTTGCAGGAGGCTAGGGGGAGGTTACATCACATTAAAAATGGTCACCTGATCTAACTTAGTTTGCCCAGGTTCAGACCTTACATAAGTTAGATGAATCCATGAGAAACTGTAGAGAAGTTCAAGACAGTTAGATCAGTCCAAAAATGGCCAACCAACTTTAATCTAAGTTAAATGTACCTCTGAGGTAGTTGAATTTAGCTCAGGTCTGGTGAGAAGATCTAACTGAACTTCTGTACAGTTCCCAGCACAGCCGCAGGGCTAGAAAAGCCCAGCTGCTGGGCCCCACCCTGAGGCTGTGCTTTTCCTACCCTCTCCCTGGCACCAGACTATTTTTAGCCCCCCGGCCCCTCCCCACACCCAGGGACCAGCCAGCCTCCCTCCTAATGACAGCCCACCAAACCCCCAATCCTGCAAGTTGCTTTTGGTGCCAGTTTTAGATGCTGGGAACTGAGGAATTAAGTCAGGGTGGAGGAGAGGGATAGGCAGGATGGGGGTTAGGTTCACTGGGGGAGGTTGTTTGTCTGGGGGTGGAGAGGACTGAGGGGCTAAAAATAGCCCCTGGTCCTGGGGGTGGGGGAGAAAGTCCCCCCCCATACCCCAAAATCTTCTTGGACCCCAACCAACCCCTGTGGACCCTGCCTTCCACTCAACCCCCAATTCCCCCACACCCCACCTGCCCACAATCTTCTGATCCCCCCTGTGGACTCTGCCTGACCCTCAAACTCCCCACAGGGCCCCTATCCCCTCCTAAAGACTGCTTCCCCCCTAAACCTCCCAACCACCCCACTAGTTCCCCCCATCCTGACTTACCTTGCATTGGGTGACTATTTTTAACATGATCTAACATCCCTTAACCTCCCCAAATGTCTGTATGCAGCCTAAAATGTGTCACTGAAAAGATTCCAGGAAGGTAATTGAACATTTAGACAAAACAAGGTAGCTGTCCAGCAGAATCACCCAAAATTGTTTTTTAGCCTCTTAAAACAGACCAAAAAAGGTTTGTACACCTTTTCTGCAAGGCTGTAAACACAATCAGGATTTGGAGCTAAGCTAGCACTGACCCCATGTTGGTTCAGTTTCAAATAGGAGTTCTGGGATTTGAGGGCCACAGGTCAGACAGTAAAAGAGCCAAGTACTACCCATTACAATATACAGCCCAGATACAGTTTTTCCTCTCTCCTGAGGCAACCATTCTCCCTAACACTAGCACAACTGTCCCTCAAAGCCATTAAGAGAAAGATCTGGAGTCACACTGTAAACATAAATGCCTGTTGGAATTCAGACTTACGGCCCCTGAGTGTTGGAAGTCAGTGCACTAATACATGGAACATTTGTGGCTGAACAGAGTGGTCTCATCTGTCTCAGCAAATGAGGCTTTTAAGACAGCAAAGAATGAGAACCTAAGGCCCAGAAAGAGGTTGGGGAATCATATGACCAGAAGATCTGCTTCCCCCCCAAGCCACCTACCTTTCTTGTGTTCATGCCTTACCCCCAACCCCCACTCATCTTCCCTCTCTCCCACTTTCTAGGTGATTTTTTCCCATTTTTTAAAGGTCTACTAAAGCAATCTACATCAGCAGTATACTGACACCCACTGCCAAAGGCAGAGCTGATCTACTAGCAACTCCCCTGCAACTGAACTCAGCTAGCAGCTTGCTCTTTTCTCCAGAAAGTGCTCCTGTAATTATGCATGCATTTTCCTGCATGCGTAATTGTCAAAATTTATAAATGAGCTAGAACCTCAACTGCAGCCCAAGAGCACACACTGAATTCGTGTCCTCCTCGGCAGTGGGAGGCAGGGATGTGTACTGCTGCCACAAGTAACCCTCCAGCAGCAGCAGAGAGTGCCATTATAGCTCAGGGTTTCAAACCAGGAGTGAAGGTGTGCCCTGGACACCAGGAGGATTAGCAGCAGCAGGGAGTAGTGAATCGGGCACCCCTCAGCCTGCACAAAAAGCTCATCACACACCACCGGGGTACATGCAGCAGAGGCATGCTCAGGGTGCAGCAGCAGCACGGGTGGGGCCCAGCCCAGATAGGCCTCCAGCAGGGAGGGCAGGGGAATGGCCAGCCCAGCCCCTTGCCTCAGTTGTCCAGGAGCCCCGCATGCCCTGAACCTGGGTGCTGTGGGTTGAATGGCAGCGCAGCAGAGTGGGTAGCCTGCAGGGGTAGATGGAGAGAGCGGGGTCTGGAGCCATGGCAACAGGTACTGCCAGCAGCCTGGCCTGTCCCACCCGAGGAAGGGGGCAGGGTAGATAGGCTGCCTGCAGCTAGCACCCAGTGGGCCACCAACCCCAGGGGAGCAAACAGGGATGGGGGACTTGGCCAGTGGCCACCTGGGCCCAGGCTTGCCTAGCCAATTTAGCATGGTCCCTGGGCACTTGTTCACGGCTGACCCCTGATCTGAGGCTGGGCAGCAAATGGCCCCTGGTGCAGAGCATCTTATCTCTGAAATGTTGCAAACTCTAACAAAAGGCTTCTGTCTCTTGCCTCTGCAAAGCCAAAATCTGGATGAAGGGGAGAGCCCACCAGCCCCAATGGGCATGTGGACTCTGGGTTACCGCCACCCAGTGCTGGACCCATCAGATGTGCCAGCTGCGCCAACAGCAGATGCTAGATAGGACCACCCTGCACCAGTGGCTGGTGGCAGCAGAGGAGCTGAAGGTACAGGAGCAGGCCTGGCAGGTGAAAGATATCACCCAGGAGACTGCCTGGGAGGAGGCGCAAAACTGGGTGCTGTGGGAGTACTGCAACAGATGGAGGCCCAGGAGCAGGCACACATTGAGGTGCTCTGACAGCAGGTGGCTCTCCAGGCTCAGGCAGTGAAGGACAAGAATGCCAACCGGCAGACCCTGGACACCCTTCTGGGCCTCGTGGTTGTATCCATGTCCCCATTGCCTTGCACATGTCCATGGCCCTGCAGAGACCCTGGATCCCATCTTCAGCCCTGCAGCAGGCCCCTACCTGGGCCTGGGAGGAGGTGCCCAGGCCCAACCCCCACCCCAGACCTGCTGCCACCCACCTGGGCCCAGCCCCGCTGCTCTCCCTTGAACCACACACCTGAAGACCCAGACATGCTTCACAGGGAGGCTGAGGCTTCACTGGGACAGCCAGAGAGGGAGCCACCCGCCCTCAGGGAGTGCCATCCCAGGTGGCCACAGCATGAAGTCACCACCCACTGGGGCTGCTGTAACCTCAGACCTGTGGGAGAATGGCTCGAGGCTGGGGTGCTGGGCATCTGCCCCCTAGACCCCTGCCCCCTACCACAGTCTCTCACTCTGGGACAGAAAAACAGGGACATTGTAAATAGTTTCAACATTATAAGTGGGTTTTTTATTGTAGGTGGCTGGGGAGGGTGGTGGAGAGGTCCTGTTTGTTATGGAGAGAGAGGATTCTGTTTTTTTCATAGACATTAGATTTCATAGAGACTAGGTCTGTAAGGGACCTCACAAGATCATCAGGTCCATCCCCCTGCCCAAAGGGCAGGCAAATACCTGCTGCCACCCACCTGGGCCCAGCCCCACCACTTTCCCTCAAACCTGTTGCAGTGGGAGAGGGGAGGGATGGCGGTGTGTGTTGTTATGGAAATAAAGCTTCTTTGTTTCAAACGTGTGCTTGTCCTGAGATTGGTGCTGGGGTGAGGAGGGGGTGAGAGGGTAGCCAATGGGGCAGGCAGGCTGGAGTGGGAAGTGCAGGAGGAGGGGGTCGGCCAGGGCCTCCTGCACCTGGTGCCCTGGCCCCCGCTGGCAGGTGTGCAGCTCTCCTAGGACCTGGGGAGGGGGTGCCTGCTGGGGCCAGCAGAAGCATGGGGCACTAGTCATCTCTGGGGTCAGTGGGGCCAGCACCATGGCACAGGGCACAAGTCATCACTGCCAGGAGGAAAACTGGAGCAGAGGGGCACTGGGCATCACTGACAAGGGCGGGGCAGAGGCTGGAGTGGCCATTGTGTGGAGAGGCAAGGTGGGCAAGGAGGGAGTTGTCGCATGCTGGCTCCACACTAGGCACATGGCTACTGGGCAGGGAAGAGGCTGGCCAGGGATCAGAGCATGAGGCTGTGTTTCCAAGATGGCTGCCAAGTGCTGGCAGCAGGTTTTGGCTTCTAAAGATGGCTGCCAAGTGCTTGCAGCTAGGGCTGGACCCTGGAAATCCCGCTGGTGGCCACAGGGGCACATGGCAGGGCTGGAAGGACTTGGCATATTTAGTGGTGGTGATACCTGCCAAAAATTGCAGGGCCAGGCAAGGGCAGCAGTGCCTCTCTGCCAGCCACACAGGCACCAATCGGACATGCGGGGGTGAGGGGGAAGTTTACACCACCTTGCACCACCGCTCTGCATCTGGCCACACACCACAACCCCCACCTCCATTCTGCATCTGGCCACCAGAGGTACACTTATTTTAAAAGGTTGAAAACCCCTAGCTTAGTTAGATGGGTCTCATGATATTTGGTGATTTTCTTAAAGACCTGCCCTCTCAAGTCATGAGGTTACATAAGTAGCTTACCTTTCATTTTTTAATTAAAAAATCCTCCTACTCACAAAGAAGAGCTTAAATATATAAACTTGAAATGCTGAAAAGGTAAACAATTCCATTTATACCTTGGTTACCTTCAGTGGTTTTAGGGCCATGCTTACTGATAAAACAAAACACTAAAGCACAGAAACTGGACCCCACCAGAGAACATATCCTAGTTTGTAGGATAACACAAGTGTCTGGGTATATAGATGTGCATTACTACAGTTGTGGTGTATAGTAATGGCTAAAGCTGACTTCATCAGTCCTTCACAGCATCTAATGAAGTGAGCTCAAGTTCATGAAAGCTTATGCTCGATATAGAATTTATTTAGTTAGTCCATAAACAGCATATCTACTCTGCCTGACTTCACACTTCTATGGCTAACTACCTTTCTCTGCTCATAGTTAAAGTGAGCAGAGTGTCCTTGCTTGCTTTAAAATAATGCTAAGCATGAAGGAAAGAGCCAATAAACAAATTCTCAGATACAAAACTGTATCTGTTGCTCAAGGCTCTTCCAGAAAGAAAGGGACTTGGTAGTGGGAGTCTACTATAGACCACCACACCAGGAGGAAAAGCTAGACCTGAAATTCTCCAGACAGCTCTCAGAGGCCATACGGTCGAAAGATACAGTTGTCATGGGTGACCTCAACTACCCTGACATCTGCTGGGAGGATCAGTCAGCCAAATCTAACTGCTCATGTAGGTTCTTAACCTGCATACAGGACTGCCACCTAATCCAGGAGGTATACAATCCCACTAGGGAAAATGCCTTGCTAGACCTGGTGTTAGCTACAGGGGAAGACCTGGTGGGGATCTGCAGGTACAAGGGAACCTAGGGGATAGTGATCATCGATTGACTGAATTCACTATCTAGCCAAAGGTAGGTAAACTAACCAGCAGGGCTGAAGTGCAGAAAGGC
This sequence comes from Crocodylus siamensis, assembly GCF_052110815.1. Taxonomy (NCBI): domain Eukaryota; kingdom Metazoa; phylum Chordata; order Crocodylia; family Crocodylidae; genus Crocodylus; species Crocodylus siamensis. The sequence goes on from NC_143395.1 coordinate 179,875,938, forward strand.
TGACTTTAGTGTGTTCAGGTGATTAGTTAGTGAGGTGTTAAAGCTCAAAAGCACTGGTGAAATGTGGGTCCAGGAAGGGTGGTCATTCCTCAAGGGAGTGATCCTATGAGCACAGAAGGATACAAGCCATTGTGCATAAGAGGGGGCAAAGGGGCCAAGAAGCCATCTTGGCTGAACAGGGAAGTCCAGGAAACCCTACGGGCAAAGAAAGAGCTATACAGGCTGTGGAAACAGGGGTTAGCTATCAAGAAGAAGTATACTTCCCTAGCTCACACTAGCAGGGAATCAGTTAGGAAGGCCAAAGCAGGATTAGAATTTCGGCTGGTGACAAAAATTAAGGACAACAAAAAGTCCTTCTTCAGGTATATAGGGAGCAAAAGGAAGGCATGGGGTAGCACAGGACCCCTACAGGACAAACTAGGGCAGTTGGTGACAGAGAGGGAGACAAAGCTGAGCTCTTCAATGAGTTCTTTGTATCTGTATTCCTAGACACAGACCAAGACAAATCTCCTAATTGGATCATAGACAGACACAGGAGGGACACCAGCCCACCAACTGTTAGCACAGACTTAGTGAAGGGGCACTTGAAGGTGGTGTATGTGTTCAAATCAGTGGGCCTAGATGAACTTCATCCAAGGGTACTGAAGGAACTGGCCAGTGTCATAGCAGAGCCACTGGCACGGCTGTTCAAGCACTTATGGCACTCCAGTCAGGTCCCAGAGGACTGGAAAAGGGCCAATGCGGTCCCTGTTTTCAAGAAGGGGAGGAGGGAGGAGGGAGGAACTGGAAAACTATAAGCCAGTTAGGCTCAGTTCTATTCTTGGGAACACTCTGGCAAAAATCATTAAGGATCACATTTGTAGGAGCCCAGTAGGGGTAATGGTGAAAGGAAATCAGCACAGATTCACTGCTGACGAGCCTTGTTTCTTTTTATGACCAGGTCACAAAATGCTTAGACACAGGTGTCAAAGTAGATGTCATCTACCTAGACTTTAAGAAGGCCTTCAATATGGTATCTCATTCCATTCTCTTAAATAAACTGAGCATGTGTGATGTAGATGATTACACATTTGGGTGGCAAATTGGCTTAGGGGTCATACCAAGAGAGTGTTGGTGGACGGGTCGATATTGACCTGGAAAGATGTGAGTAATGGAGTCCCACAAGGCTCAGTCCTTGGACCAGTGCTATTCAATGTCTTCATCAGTGATTTTGACGAGGGTGTGGAGAGCACCCTATCCAAGTTTGCAGATGATACCAAATTATGGGGCAAAGTTAACACACCAGAGGGTAGGGAACGGATCCAGATGGATCTGGGCAGAACAAAATAGGCTACAGTTCAACAAAGACAAGTGCAAAGTCATGCACCTGGGCAAAAAGAACCACCAACACACTTACAGGCTGGGGGATGACCTTCTCAGCAGCACCACAGCAGAAAGGGATCTCTGAGTCATAGCTGACTCCAAGATGAACATGAGTCATCAGCGTGACAAAGTGATGACTTTATCATCCATTAGCAGATGCATGACGAACAGGTCCAAGGAGGTGATGCTTCCCCTCTATGCGGCACTGGTCAGGCCACAGTTGGAGTCCTGAGTCCAGTTTTTGGGAGCTGCACTTCAAGAGGCATGTGGAGAATCTTAAGAGGGTCCAGAGTAGGCCACTCATATGGTCAGAGGCCTGCAGGCAAGGCCCTACAAGGAGATACTGAAGGACCTGGATCTCTTCAGCCTTTGCAAGAGAAGACTGAGAGGTGATCTTGTGGCTGCCTATAAATTCATCAAGGGAGGGCAGCAGGGAATAGGAGATGTTCAGTTTACCCAGGCACCCCCTGGAATAACTAGGAACAATGGCCACCAGACTGATGGAGAGCAGATTTAAGTTCGACATTAGAAAGAAATTCTTCACAGCAAGGGTTGCCAGAATCTGGAATGGGCTTCCAAGGAAGGTGGTGTTCTCTCCTACCTTGGGGGTCTTCAAGTGTAGACTGGACAAGCACCTGGCTGGGGTTATCTGACTCCAGCACTCTTTCCTGTCCAGGGCAGGGGGTCAGACTCGATGATCTATTGAGGTCTCTTCCAACACTAACATCTATCAATCTAAGTGCCACACATGGTGTATGTAAAAATACAAGTGTGAGCCTGTCCTTGGGCAATTGCCCATAAATGGAAAAAAGGTGTGGGTAAAGGCGATGTATTGTAAACCTGGTCTTTCTACCTTTCCTTCCCCCACTCTCCTCACCCCCAATAAGGCATGCTTTTGCTTTGGCAAAGATACCATGTGTCACATTTCCCTGAGCATTGCCCATTTCCTCACCTATTTAAATGGCTGGGTCATGCACCTGAGCTTTGTTATAATAGTAATTACAATGCTTCTGACAGCCTCAGGACTGTAGTGTGGACAGCAGCTGTCACAGAAATTATCAAGTTTTGCAAACAGCTTTGCCTCTGATGTCTGTAGAGTAGATGATGCAAGCCTGGGACAGGATGAGTTAACAAGAGATGAGTGGGGTGTTATGCAAAGCAACAAATCCCTAACCTACCGCACAAATCTTTCCTGGCGGTGATCAATAGATTCTCAGACCACGCTGACATAACCTTGTCATGTCTCCACAAGGGTACAGTGGCTAAAAAGACACAAGGAGGGGGGAAAAGATATCAGTTGCACGCTCCCCCCTCCAACAAGCAAAATTTAGCAAGTGACCGGTAATGGTTCCTTGGCCTTGTACTGCTTTTAAAATCCTTCAGCTGAAGCAGCTCAGCTCCGATTGCCAGCAAAGCTTGAGCACCCTTGAGACCCTGGTGCAGATAATCATCATCCACTCAGTGACAAGAAGCAGAGCACTGCTTCGGTACCAAGGAGACAGAATGTGGCAGGGCACAAGGGTGCCATCTTAGACCAATCCCAGCAGCAGCAGCAGCCACAGATAGGTGTGTGTATTCGTGTTCATGTGTTTTTCTCTTTTAGTATCCTCTCAATAGGGAGGCTGTCAATGCAGTTTTCGTTATGGAGTGCCTCCCGCAACCAAATTGAGCCCAACAGCAAATACTGTTATAAAAGAAAATTACATTAATTTCTGTAAAAGTGTAATAAAAAAAAAGAGGTGGTTGGGCTATTTTTCTTGCTTTCAGAGAAATGCAGGTTTGGGCTTATGATTATATAAAGCATGCTAGCAAGCCAGAGGCTTCACTGCTTCCCCACAGTACTTCTTGTAGTGTTTTTGCTGTCATGTGACAGCATTATGGTTAATGGTATTGCATTATGTGTACAATACACAAGGGATCACACAGCTGCATGGGACAGCCCCTAAGGTTTGGGGAGTGATTGGTATTTATGCTCTGACTAAAGAAATAGTTTGAGGGGGGACATATGGAGGGAAAGCTATTTAAGTCTGAGATAGTTATTCAAATATCCAGAATGTATCGCCCTTTGTAATTATTACTCTCCCTTTTTCTGCAGTACCCCTGGCCATTGGTTTGCCTTTTTAGGGTGCAATTGGAGCCTGCGGCTTCTAAGCAGAATCTGAACAAAACATCTTCTATTTTCTTGTATTAAAACATCTCTGCACTTAGGAAACACTACTTGACAAATATCCATAATCTAGTTTATTTCCCGCCTCCCCATCCAGGTTCAATTTATAATGGCTCTTGTTCCTGTACAAGTTCTATTTCAGACCAAAGTTATCAATAGCAGATGTCTAGACCTGCATAGAATATATGCAACTTTCTTAAAAACACATCAGCTGAGAGCAGACATGAAGTTTGGGCAACTCAACCACAGCTTTTGATATGACAAGAGGGGAAAACAAAGCTTTACTCAGCTGGCTGATAGAACAGAATTACAAGGGCCAGATATTCAGCTGGTTTAAGCCAGAGTAGATCCACTGACCTCTGTGCAGCTTTGCTGGTTTACTTCAGCTGAGGATCTGGCTTCATAAAGTAGGCCTTTTATGCACAGCACACGAGAACGAATCAGTTAATGATGCTGATCCATGGCGAGACAGTGATGCCATCCAAGATGGCGATGAGCATGATGACCTACTCGGGAACAGCAGAGAGACCAACCATGAGGTATTACTGAATTTTGAAAACAACTGTGTGACACTCACATTTGCTAACTCAGCAGACCGGCTTGCTCTGTGTATATTCAGCCATTTTTGTTCCTTGTAGTAACAGAAATCCTTTTTCCCAGGATTTCACTTCGAGTCCTGCAGCTACAAGACCCCAGTTCAGCAAGTTAGGTATGTGCTCAGGCACCGTGCTGAGTAAGCCATGGTCCACTTCAAGTCCTCTTTATATATCATCAGTTGAACAAAATGGCGCCTTCAAAGGTTTTGATGAAGGCATATTTTGACCCAGGATTTTTTCTTAATAGTGAAGAGAGGAAAAGGAGGGAAAGAAGCCAGTGTGGTTCCCAGATCCCAGGCTGAGTTTGAAGGGATGGCACTCAGCATAAACAGCTTTTGATTTGTAAACTAAGCGCACTTCAACTGTAAGTCACTGAGACACAACAAAAATGGAACCCCTCAGTGCCATTGTCAAAGATACCTTTTCATGTGCCATCGTGTCAAGCACGAAGGAGTGTATTTAAAAAGATGTGAAAAAGTCTTGTATTCTGAACTGATTCTATGCCATCCACAACCAGGTACAGAGTTTCTGTAGGACATGCAGACCCTCCAACATTTTCAGTTTGGAGGCTGGTAATAATCCCATTCTGGTAAGTGGCCATGCTGACAGGAACAAAAGTTCAAATGATATAGATCCAAAATCCCAGATCTCTAGACAATAAGAAAAAGTTATTCTGAAAGGCAACAGATCTCACATCCATTAGTGGGGTTCAGGGATGTTTCAGATGGTTCAGCGTATAACCCACTGTACACTACAGTAAACCTCAAGTCATCTTGATGCCCTTCTCTCCATTCCTGTCCCCTCCAATGGGTGTAAATGCTCACTGTTACTGGGATAAAGTAGATTTAAGGCCTAAGAGCCAGCAGTGTGTAAGCACCCAAATATTTGTAAGTGGGAGCTAGCATCAGTATTCTAATACTTAGCAGCAATATCTACATTTTCAAGGTTCCCGCCCAGTGTCCTCCATTCCAGTACTCTTACCCAGCCATCTGTGCCCTCTGTCTTCCTGGCTAGCAACCCTGGCTGAGTCCTTATGATTCCCAACTGCCTCACAACTTCCCTCCCTGTAAGCCAGCCTCTCAAACAATCTTCAATAGACTCCTGCTCCCTATCCACTTCTCCCTCCCCTTCCCCTTCATTTGTCCTTTCCCTCTCACAACTCCTCAAATGGCCCTTCTCCCCCTTTATCTTGCAATAGGATCTTTGCCTACCCAACAGCTTCCTCACTTACCTTTGAATATCCTGTCTCAAGATCCTACAGCCTTTCTGTTGGGTCCTGGCCACTAGTGAATCCATAATCTTGCCAGTTCTGGTGCTAGGCACCCTAAAGCATCTGAGATACCAATTCAGTAGCAGGCAGTGTTTCACCTGGTTAGCTGCTGGCTCAGCAACAAAGTCTTTATACAGAAGGGGTTAGCTCAAGGCACAAAAGGGGGTTGCGGAAAGGGAAGGTGTAAGAGTGCTATTTAGATTTCATAGAAATGGGAGGAGAGCAACAGAATCAGCTGAGGAAGCAAATGATTCACAAGCATATTATGAACTGGATAGGAAACATTAGGGTAGTAGAAGATGGGTCCCTTACCCAAACATGGGAAGAGAAAAGTTGCATTTCTTCCGATTCATGGACATGCAGAGATTTGGTTTGGGCTGCCTCGCTTATCCCTCCTTAGCATTTTTAAACCATTTACTGGAAGTTATTAGATGAGAGTAACACCCTTCTGCATGTGCGTTACAGGAATAGGATCCAATAAAAAAGGCAGGGTGCCATCAAAGTCATCAAATGCAGCTAGATTCTCTCTGCCAGGATCATGGGGATAGCCAGAAAGCACAGAGAGAGAATCACATAGGACCCCATTACCAGAAGTCCAACACCTCAACATTTCAGTAGAATTTGATACATGGTGAAACATTTCCACTAAAGCCAGCCACTAAAGAGTGGCCAATTTCCACTGAGAAGTTATCCAGTTTTTGTAGAGAAATATTGCCTTTTTAACAAAGTAACAGCTTGTTATTCAGACCAAAATCTTAGCTGCTTTCTAACAGAAACTGACATTTCCCTCTTTGCATGATTTTTTCATAGTTTCACTATGTTAAAAAAATGTCCATGTGCCTCTAACCTTGAATTTATTTACAGAAATTCATTTCAAAAGGACAGTCCAGCCTGGTTTCATCATATTTGAAGTTTTTGGGTAAAAAAAGAACTAGGGAAAATAACTTGCCAGGCTTCACCACTAGAGTATCTGAGCACCACCCAGTCATATATAAAGCAAGATAATTAATAACTGCCATGTGTTTTTTGTCTCATCCTCTCCCCAGAGTGAGTGCAGTTGAAGATTTGTTTAGGATTGTTTTATTGTACACAGACACATGCATCACATGTTCCTACATGTTTCCTAGATGGGTCCAGGTCAAAGAAATGCAGCTTAAAGAAGATGATGATGTTTGTGATGGTCTTTGGTTTCTGTGGGAGTTCAGTTCACAGTCTCCATCCTCTGTTTTTGATGCTGTCTCACTGTGTGAAGTCAAACTAGCCCCTTAAACCTAGCATTCCTCAGTTTCTCTTCTCTCAGTGGCGATAAAACTCCTTGATTTCACATGGTGAAAATTAATCATCTATGCAGCACTTTGAGATCCCTAAAAAAGGGAGCTGTGGAAGTTCAAAATAATATTTATTTTCCCATGACAATTGAAAGAGTTAAACCGTACATTAAAACAGATTCTGAAAGGAAACTTTCTTGCTGAAACCGAGAAGAGATTCAGGGTAACCCCTTTTGAATACTAAAAAGCTTGAAAAAAGAAATATCCTCTGACACAATCTAGAAAATTGGACGGTGCCATAGATGCCTTTTTTTTTTTCTTTTTTTTTTACAGATAAGTATAGAACCACATACAGCAGAGTAGACAAGCTTTTCCAGCTCCACGCCAAAATGACCCGCCCTGGATCAGAAGCAGGGGAGGCAGGAGGTAAGACCCTGCTGCAGTTGGCACTGCTTGTCTCCCCAGTAGAAAAGAAAAAGTGCTTGCAGCAGGCATTTGTCCCCACAACAGCATGGGGAAAGTGCCCACAGCCAACATTTGTGCCTACAGGAGACAGCATTACTAAATATCAGTCCACACCACTGAATATCACTAAAGCGCTTCATCTGCAGGCCAGATCCAAGGGTTCTGCTGGGCCATAAATTGCTGACTTCTGACCTTCAACACCCAATCTGAATCTGAACTTGGAGCTAGAACCAGAATTACAGTGTGTTGCTACCCAGGGTTTTGATACAGGCCTATTTCTACAAACAAGTAAATAAAAAGAGACTTGAGTTTTTCTCTGTAGCTCATGCTCTGTTTGTGGTCTTGCCCAAGGTTACTAAAATAAAAGATCATCTAGAGAGCTGCAAGAATAGGAGTAGTTGCTCTGTGTGCACACTGCCCAAGGGTGCTAAGCCAATGTTCGAAATACAATCTGGTGCATGACTGCTATGCGTAATGTCTAAGAGCTGCCCAGGGTGCTGAGAAATCTGAAATATATTGGGTGCTGTTTGTATCACAATGGCCAGAGGTATGGAGAAAATAGCGTTGTGTGGGCATGATTTTTTGCAGACGGAGGGGTGTGTGTGTGTGTCCGTGTGTGTGTCCGTGTGTGTGTGTGTGTCCATGTGTGTGTCTGTCCGTCCGTGGGAAACAAGTCAAAAGAGATCAAATGAACAAATCAGCATCAACATTGAAGATGAGATCGCTAAGAGCTGGTGCTGCAACAACTTCTTTGTGTTTGTTTTGGAAGGGATAAAACTGAATGAGGTCTTTCTCTGCATCCAATTTTTCAACAAGCTGCAGGGAACTGAATTGTAGACTGAAAAAAATGTTACAAAAATACTGTCAACAAATGACTCTGGAAGCTTAGAATTTGGTTTGCGAATTGAACTGCTGATGGTTTATAGTTTTTAGGGTTTCAGTCTGCATATTCTTACTCATGTAAGTAGTCTTTGCTTAAACAAATAGCCCCAGACATGTCAGTGGCAAATATCTGCATGATTAAGATTTGCAAGATTATCTCCCTCATTGCTATTTGCTGTGTTTTGTTTTTCAAATGTGTTTCCTTATGCTCTACTTGACTGAATACTAGATCTTGATGTGAAGCATCAAAAACTGCTCTCTGCCAAAAAGACGGAATATGTACATGGGCCAAAGGTCTGACTTGGCACTGCAAATTCTATGAAATATTATCCTAAAATTGACATCTATTTTCAGGCATGGTACTGCACCACTGGAAAAAAAAATCTAAATGGTAAATTTTTCTTAGCTTGCTGTCAGTGGCCAAGTGCCGTAACTGGAGAAATTTCACTAAGTCAGCACAAGTCTGGGGTAAAAGAGATCAGAATCTGGCACTGGTGTATGCGCTGAACTTTTGACAAAAATTACCTGGAGAATCTCTGTTCTGATCACGACTCTTGCCTCCATTCTACCTGGTATATGGTCTCTTTTGGATACATTATGACTGCACTCATGGTCTGACTCATGTCCCAGCCTTTCCACAGTTTCTAACATGAGTCACACAGCATCTTTCAAATGTACCAGATTACACGTGGATCAATCAGTGGCTAGTTACTAGTTGCAAGCATTCAAACTAACACTTGGTCTTGGTTTCAGCTCAGAAAATCCATTGGAGAACTAACTATAGCTCCTTAGGTTGAAAAAAAGGAGACAGAATTGCTTCAAATTTCTGCCAGGAATAGTCATTTTTTTCATGTCAGCGCATCAGTTTGTTATCTATGTTATATACTGTCTAGATCTTATATAAAACTGAATTCCAGCCTGCATGGTTATTATCTTATGCAGCATAATTATAAGTCCTGAAATCCCCATCAGCCAATCAAAATCTTCCCTTAATCAAATCCATGCTTTGTATTACACACACACAATGCCTGTAATGGAACATGACCAGCTTTACAGCAGTTCATGTGTCCTTTTCAGATACACTCCTACAAAATCTACTGAACATTTTAATCTTATTTCAAGTGAAAATTTTTGCAAAAAATTGACTAAACCAGATGCCTGTAGTTAAGCCATTACATCCAGGTATAGGTACATCATAAGCCCAGAATGGGAGCTGGGGGTGTTCAGCCCCTCTGGAAATCAGGTCACTTCTGTTTCACTGCTTTATACATGGATTTAAGAACCTGGCATTAGGCTCCTACATCTGAAAGTGTTGGCCTTGGTGATTGTGAATGCTTTCATACTGATGGACCCATGTTTTGTGTTCTGTTTCTTAACTGTATGTAAACCTTGCCTTGCTTATTTTGCCCGCATTCAATCATTATACAGATCATTTTCTAAAGTGTTGTCATTACCATGGCACCTGCGATCCCCCATCATGGACCAAGGCTTTCCTCTCCCCTCTTTTGTTATGTACTACACACACCCACATGACAAAGAGATACCCAGCTCCCAAGAGCTCACCTCCTGCTCCCCTCCAAACACTTAGCACATCTGCACCACCTCTGTGCCCCACCCCAGAGTGCCACTGTGATGAACTTCCCTGCCCACAGCTCCTACTCTTCAGAAGCCAAATCCCAGAAATTAGACATGATTGAAATCTTAGACTAGCCCTGAGCATACCTGAGAAAGAGAGAGAGAGAGCACCTAACAGCAGTGCTGAGGCCCATGCTTCAATTCCAAATTTTAGCACTTGCAGCATGGAAGTGATCATGGCATTGCTCCATCAGACAGCATGGGTGTGCACACTGTAGGAAGCTGCAGGACAAATTTTTCCACACTCTCCTATTAACAATCCAGGAAAGTCATTCTGCAAGGGTGATGGCTCACTGCTCACTGTCTTTGCCCATTTAATCCTTGTCTCTTTCACTAATCCTGCCAACAGGAGGGTCAGGTAGGGTGGAGACTTTGTAACAGTTGCCGAGGGGGAGGTACCCTGAGATAACCAAACTCGTTTAATGTAGGAAACAGATTAAGCCATCCGATGACAATAATTTTTGGTCACTACTGACAAACTGGATTTGAACTTGTGACCTATAGTGAAGGTACCAGTCCCCTGAGCCATCTAGTTCCTCTCTAAAAAGGTTCTTATTTTAACCAGTGACCCGATGCACATCTCAGTCCTTCCTTTCCCTGTCATTTTACATCGCAGGGTTGACATATGGTTGAACTGATATCCTTCCTCTGCTTCCTTTCTTGTTACTAAATGTCCAGTAGTATTGCATAAAAATGCCCAACAGGAAAGGTCAAGCTGAGTTTCATGCCTGAGGTCTAGGATTACATCAAATTCTTAACGTTAATCTGTCCTTAACATCAACCAAGCACTTCCCAATTTTAGCCTAGTCATATGAAAAGCAACTGAATTGTCTTTGCTCAAGTTTGCCTTATTATTATCTCTGCTTTTTTTATATGCAATTCCCAGATAACTCCCACAACTATTTATTGCACATTAGGAAGAGACTAAGGCTGAACTGAAGATCAACCAAGATCAAAAGGACCTTCTAAAGATGGACCAAGATGTGGAATTAAATTTGAAGTAGACCTGGTCAAAATATTTCCACATTTCAGAAGCTTGGTATAAAATTCTTCATTAAACTTTTTTAACTTTAATAAGAGAAAAAAAGAGAAAGACCTGAAAATGTTTGCTTTTTTCCTCCAGCTGTGAAGCCAATAGAAATTGTCTGTATTTTGAGATTCCAATGGAAATTGATTTTTTTTTAAATTTAAAATATTCCAAAAAAGATTTTAAGAAACTCGTTTGAATGCCTCAAATGTAAATGCTTTCTCATATAAATATAGCAATAATACTATGGACTCACCTGCCTGTGTGTTTAAGTAGCTCTCATCACTATAAATCTAAACATCACACACAAACTGATGCATTTATCCACAATCCCTTTGTAGACTGGAGAAGTATCCCCATCTAAATGGAAAACTGAGATGCAGAAATCAGGTCACTAAACAAGCCTGTTTCAGAGCTCAGAACTGGACCCAAAACTCCTGAGTCTCAGTTGACTGCCTTACCCACAAGACCATCCTTCCTCTAGTACAGGGGTGGCCGACCTGTGGCATGCATGCCACAAGAGGTACAGGCAGTTTCTGCATGTGGCATGCAGCATCAAGGAATGGACAGGCAGCACAGAGGCAGATAGGGCAGAAAACAGAAGAGCAGCGGACCGCATCTCAGTTTTCCATTGAGATGGGGACACTTCTCCAGCCTACAAAGGGATTGTGGATAAATGCATCAGTTTATGTGTGATGTTTAGATCAGAGTGGCAGTCAGGGAAGATGCAGGACTAATTGGTGGCCCAAGCATTTCAATTTGCTTCAGTTAGACCAGTTACATCCTAAAAATATAATATGACCCTGTTAAATCAGGGTTTTATGTAGTATCTACTTTTAGAGGACTGCAGAGCAATTCAGAAACACAAGCAAAACACATTTCCCCTTGTTTTTTCCCCTTCATCTTCCTTTTTTCTGGCTTCCCCTCCTCTGCTGCCTCTTCCCCCAGCTCTCACAGACTGGTAGCCACAGTACATTGCCAGTTGCTCTGTTCTCCATGTCCAAAGTCCATGCTTCTAGAGTACACCTCCCTTCAGGGGTGACAGGTTATCACGGAAAAAATGGTTTTTTTTCTCATCATTGACAGTAAGGAGCTATGGCCCTGGTGTCAATCCCAAGGCCATCTTGTTCTTATGCAATTATACTAAGGCACCCATGAGATTTATAACAAGGCCAGTTGTGTATCACCTCTCTGCAGGGGAAAAGAAGGGGACTATTTGCAAGGACTGAGCAAGCAGGAAGAGTCCATGAAGCACAGTACTGGTGTTGGTATAAGTGGTAAAGTTATGCCAAAGGAAAGCCCCGGCATAACACATCTGCCTCTAATACTGTGCACTCTGATCCAAGTTGAGGGAGCCAATATGCCAGAATCCTGACATTTTAGATTCTAACTTTGCTCTTCCCTCTCAGCTCTTGTTTTACTCTCTGTGCCTTAGTACACAAGTTGAATGCTGTTATTTAACCCTGACAGCCTTCTCATGGGAGCAATTAAAGTCTTTAAGATCTTACCTACATTTCACCAGAAGTCTTCTCATTAAATAGTTACTCAGATGTTCCTGAGGCCTAAAACATTAAGATTTAAAGGAAACAATTGACTGGTTTTTTCTATGACAAATCAGATGTTTGTTTAACACGGCTGCAGTGACCAGTAAGGTTACTGATGCAGAAAAAAAGGACTTGTATATTATTTCAGAAAAGGACTTAGAGAGTAATAATAAAACAACATGGAGAAAACAGGGCCAGCCTTAAGCACAAACAAAATCGACAGCTTCTTAGAGCTTCATGATTAGATCATTTATTAGAGACTCGGCAACTTATATCTCACTTTCGACGCCTTACACTCATTTCTGACACCAAGACCAGATAGAAAGGTAAATCCAAGATTGATCCCTGAAATGTTTTGCCAATGTCTCCTTATTCCCCAAAGAGAAAGCACATACATCCCAGGAAAAATTCAATGTAGGTAACTATGAGATAATAAAAGCAAATGTTTTCATACAGGATTACCCAGGGAGAACTAAGTTGGTCTAAGAAATTGTTTGGTGAGGATGAGATTCTATCATCCTGACACACTTTGAACTCCATAAAGTGATACAACTAATTATATTCATGTAAGGGTTTTCATCATTGTCCAGTGTTTCTAAAATGTTCTATGCCAGCGGTGTTCAACCTTTGGGCCAGAGGAGTGGCACAGGGCTGGTCTGCGGGCTGGATTGGGCTCCATGTGCCAGGATTGGGCCCTGTGCAGCCTTGGCAGCCCCTGTACACCTAGGCTAAGTCTTTCACCATCCCTGTACACTTGGATTGATCCCCATGACAGTTCAACACGCTGAGATCAGCCCTGGCACTCACACTGCCCCTGTCCAGCTCCATGTGCCAGATTGCATGCCCTTTCTAGAGTGCAGGGTCATGCTATCCAGATCATGGGGTTCCACACAGGTCCATAAATTTGGCACAAAGGGAGAAGGAACCACTACCCCAGTGCCAAAGTTGCAGATTGATGGGGAGTGCCACAGGCCAGATGACATGGTTTCAGGGACCAGATTTGGCCCATGGGCCAGGAGTTGAGCTCACCTAACCTATATTAACAAAAGCAAGGCATTCAGATATGAAAGCAACAGATTCCATACACTTGTCCATGATTTCACGCACAATGAATTAGGCGTTTTTCCACAGTTCCTGCTGCTGCTACAGTACAAGATGGTGCATCACTGTCCAGAGCCAAGGCCTGTGACAACAGCCACCAAAACCCATCCTCCAGATAGTCCCACTACACATTTGATGGTGATAGACATACCCCAGTTGACTTGGTTTGGCATAGTTTTAATAGCTAAGTTAGCTTCCGTTGCAGCCAGCCCTCCTTGCTGTTAATACTGGAAGCCTTTGCTGTATGTGGAAGATTTCAATCATGTAGCTATTCTACCTGTCTTATTGGAAAGAGGGTTATGTAGAATACAATAAAAAGGCAGCAGTCTGCAGAAAAAGAATATAAACTATTTGGAATATTAACTACTTGGAGAGGTAACAAAAAAGACTTGTTTCTGTGCCTTAAATAAACAGCAATGTGAGTAACTTGATGAATAATACAAGCATTAAGGATGTACAGCTGAAGAGATGCAAGTGCCAAATACATCAAAGAGAAGCCTGGAAGAAAGCTCTAGCATCCATTACTTCTGAACTTTTAGGCCTTGTCTAGGAAAGAAAGTTTTTACCAGTTACATGAAATAATGAATGCACTGTAACTGTAGCATAACTCCCCTCTGCATGCAATCCTATTTCAAAATAAGTGTATTATACCCATTTAAATTCACACTTTAGCTTGCAGTGGTAGAACCTTCCACCATAAAACAGGCCCTGGGAGTTTTCAGATGTGGCTCCAAACCTAACAGCAGACCTTACATTCAGTAGGGATTTGCCCCATTTCCAGACATAGCTGCTTCACTGCAAACTCACGATGTAGACTAGCAAAACTGCTATTTATATCAATGGAGTGTACTACTCCTCCAAACCAGGGTGAGCGGTACTTACACAAATCATGGTTCTTCCCTGCCTACATCCACATATTCCCCCAGGAAATACTTGAAACCCAATGGCTTAAGTCTGAATAAATCCCAGAGTTGACAAGGCCCCAGGTACAATTATTATTTTTTAACCACAGGGAAGCTGGAGCAAAAAGATTTGAAACAATGAAGATAGAGAACTCCTGACTTTGACAACTCCTCTTCCTCTGTCAGCTCTTGTTGCTGCTCTGCTCTCTGGGCAGGAAAGACAGGATAATCCCAGAAACTCCCCAGACAGGCACCTTTGCCCTGTGTATCTTCACTTCATCTAATAGAGAGGAGAGCTCACGGGCTTTAGCCACAAGAAGGACCTCTCATCTGCTTCAGAAGAAGAAAGGAAAGGGAGCTGCGCTCCCCATTAAGTCAACCAGCTCCCACTGAGTCCAAAGCAAGAAGCGATGCTCTCAGAATTCTGAACCCATCAAAATCAAAGGGAGTTTTGCCACTGGTCCTGCATCTGTGGAGCTGGCATATCACCCTCAACCATTCTGATTGAACTTATATTTTTGTTGCCAGACAGTCACATATTACCCTGATTGTCACTACTGGAGAGGCTCATGCCTCAGCACTCCTAGCATGGGTCCCTATTCTTAAGTCAGACTTCTCAGTAATTCAAACAGTGAATATTATCAGCAGTAATCAGGGCATTGTATTTAAATATAATCTGTTTGAAAGATGATCCAGTTACTAAGAAGAGCATTACATATACTCGATATATCAGGTGTATCACCTACAGTCACTTTGAACTTGCTGGGGGGAGACAACTGCTAGATATATGGCAGCTCTTCCCTTAATGGCAGAGCATTTCAAACTTGCTTATGCAAACGTGATAATGTCAGGATTGTCAAAAATAGTCAATAGGATGCTGCCATGAGAGGGCAGAGGTCACTTGTCAAGTGGCAGCTAAGGCTTGTATTACTTAAATGTTGAAACAAGGAATAGATATATTGACGGCCTGCTAGCACACGACCAAACGTGTTTGCAAAAGACAAGAGGACCAGTGCTACATATCCCTTAACTAAAATACTACTACTCAATACGTGACAGTATTTCTTTTTAGAAATTAGTTGTTTAGAAATATTATGGGCCAGTTTTTCCTCTCAAGTACACCCTGGCAACACCAATGAGAGAAAGCACAATGACTCAGTCTGACAGATTCAGTGGGATGGCTTGAGTCTTACTGACAACAGAATTTGGATCAGCGTGGTGTTGAACAAATGCCCCAACTAAACACTACTGTATTCAAGCTAGAATGCTTATGAATTTTGCAGAAATATTCTAAACCAGCAATTCTTGCACAGCAGGTCAAGTAACTTTCCAACTAACTTTTCTCTGTGGGCACAAATTTAGGTTAGAACTAAGATTGCTTTGCAAGTGAGACCCTAAGTAATCGGAATTAATGGTGAACTTTTCCCTCTACCCTATACTCAACTCATACCCATTTCATGCAGTCGTGTTCTTGTGCAATGTAGGGAGACTTCTCCACTCCTTGAACTTCAGAGAGTCATTCACACTCATGTAAAGCAAGCCTTCAACACCCATTCTACTCTAGCAGCATTATACACTCACTTTGTCTGTATAACCGACAGAAGCTCAGTAATTAACCTAGGAATTGGCAGGAGAGGGATAAAATCTTTCATTCTGAAAACATAAAGAAGGAATTGGTGATGACTGAGTTGGATAAAAAGTGCATGACACGTCATTTTAAAACTATCAAACAATGGACCTAATATCAGTAGTGTAACTAGGCTGGGGTAAGAGGGACAACCAGCCCCTGGTGCTGATTTAGAGGGGACTCCAGCAACATCCCATAGTGCTCTGCATGCCTGCTCTCTGGTGTTCTCTGCCCAGGGTACCAACAAAATTGCTAGCTACGCCTCTGCATAATACTGAAACATGCTGAGGATTTCCTGAGAACTACTGAGTGCCTTCAATTCCTATTGACATGAATGGAATTCAAGGGGGTCTCCCTGCATTGCACAGAGTGAGGGTCAGCATACTAGAAGTTAAACCTGGTCCAAAGATCTTCATTGAAACTTTCTTTCCAATGAATAATTGGATTTTTAATCAAAATGAAACTTCCCAGAAAATGTCTGTTTTCCTCAAAAGACAACAGGTTTTTGGGTTTGGGGGGGTTGGAAAGCTGGAAAAAAATGTTGGCCAAAAACACAAATTATACAGTTTTTCACAATGCAGCTCTTGGCCAAACTATTTCTTTTTTTTTAATTTTTGGCAGCTTTCAGCTGAATTTTTTTATTATTATTATTTTCATCTTTTGATAAACAATTGAAAATGTCAGTGGGGAAAAAACATCTTTGTACTTAACTCTAGATCCATGATTCACAACTAGGAGGAGGAGTCTCAGCCGAGGAACCCTGGGGTGCCACCACATCCTTTTGAAGGTGTAAGGAGATAGGCAGTTAAGATAAGCAGATAAACCAGGCTCAGGTTTGTCCCTGCCTGAATAATCCCCCCCTCACTACCCAGCCCATCTTCAGGGAGGTAAGCACTGCGGTAGATAAATTCATTTTTGAAATTGGATGCTAGTCTATTTACAAGGGTTATGGAGGGGTGCCTCGAGTCCAGACAGGTTGAGAAGTACTGCTCTAATTAAAATAGGAACCACTGGTCCAATCAGCCAAACAGTGGATATGTACTGACACCCCCCACTGAAATGTCTTTTGAGTTGGGAATTACAAATTTTGTTGCCACGGGGGAGATACTCACTCCCCCAAGGAATTGGACTTTTTGTGGTAATATTTACAAACAAATTATTTCCTAACAAACAACATCACTTGCATCAATGATGCACTTCAATTAAGAGCAGATGCCTTTCCTGACACACCTTCGTGAAGATTCTAGCAGAATTCAAAATTATTTTTAAAAAACCTGTTACAAGATCCCACAATTTTAGCGGCAATAGCAAGGTGTCATCAAGTACCTCAAAGCCATATTGACAAAACTGATTTGATGAATCAAGGAAGAAAAATTGTACCAGGGAAAGATGGAAGAACAGGAATTTTTGCAGAAACATTCAATTCTGGTCAAGTTGGCCTTTTTATAAAAACTGCCACATCACAAAGGGTTTAAAACCATATTTATGTGCGTCCCTTTCTACAGCCCACTGTACAATAGAGATCTTCCTAAGTAGGCACTCTCCCTCACCCTTAAGCACCTTCTTTAATTGTATCTTTGACTAAGAGCAAATCCTCCTGCCTCTTAATATCAAGTTTGATTAACTTAATCTTGATGTGATATCATGAAATAATATTTACTGCTCTCCAATAATTTATGTAAATAGCTTCCCCTTTCACCCCTGCTGTACAGGATGACAGGTAATTCCATGCGGCAGCTTCACACACACATCTGTGACCAACGCATAAGCATTTGTACTGTGCCAGCGTTGAAGTGAAGGCCTCATTTGAGAAAATAGCGCATCAAAGAATTGTGTTAATAAAATATATGGACTGATTGTTCAAGTGGAACTTACTTCTGCGTTGGTCTTGATCCAGTAGCTACTTGACAACATAGCGATCAGACTGGATCCTGTTGATAACAGAAATATATTTTAAAATGTATATTTCATATGATTTAAGAATTCATTTTAAGAAAATAAACCATAGAATATGACACTGATACTGAACTAATCTGAGATATTTCTAACACAATAAATTATCATGCCCAATTTACAATCCAAGCCTATAGTCAAGTAATCACAACTTCACACACACACATGCACACTAAATCCTCATGTAGTACAAAAAACCTAACTCAGAGACAGGATGAGATAAGAAAGAAGGTAGGATGAACCACTTATAAATTAAATAACTACCACTGGAATACACAACTATGATTGCGCTAGTAAAGACAATGTCATACATTAACAAATCAAGGCTTCAGGAAAGAGTCATATTTGTTGTTCTCCAAATTCTGTGCAAAATTGTATTAAACCAGAATGAATTTAGTTTTATAATGGTTTCATATTGTGGTTTCTTTAGAAAACCTTCTAACAAAGCCTCATCTTATCAAATGATCTCTACCCACAAGCTACCACCAAAAAAGTCACATAATTAATGTCTGCGGGTAATCAAATCTTTTTTTTTAATGTTTATTACAATGCTCATCCCCTTAAGATCCATGCACATACCCTTTGCAAGTAGAAGACCCTTCACTTCATGCCCTGGACCTTGCAGAGAGTCATTATGTGGTCTGAGAATCTACTTGTGGAGGGGGGAATGCTTGCTGACAGGAAAACTTTGGTGCATCAGTGAGTGTGCAACAGCATGGCTGAATTGTCTGGCTCTGCAGCATGCTGCTCTCCACTGCTGGTTTGCATAACAGACAGGCTTCATAAACATTAGGGCTGGAAAGGACCTCGGAAGATGATCGAGTCCAGCTTGTGCTACTGCTTTCCAGGCTTCAGTAGGAGTCTTCCCAAGAACTCACATTTTCATTTTACCTGATAGCAAGTTTGCTTTACAGTTTCCCTCTCCTTGGAGCAGGTGATGTTGGAACGGAGAATTGCATTTCATCTACAATCCTCTGCAGGGAAATTTCTCTTAAAGCGAAAAGCATCTCGTTTCAGAGCTCAGCGCCTGACCTCACCTGGTTTTGTATACTTCTCAAATATCGTTCCCACAAAACAGAAATTGTTAACGAAGCAACTCTTGTGTGTTTTCCCTCTTTATAGCTTCTACCTGCTCGCAAGTCTGAATAGGTGTTACATGTTTCTTACATAGTATTTTCTTTGCATTTTTTCAAAGAAAATGTTCTTTGGAGGACAGACCTATTGACCTGTAGGAAAGTGAAGGGTGTACAGGGATGACAGGCCCTGCATTTCTACTCAGTACTATTTCATCAACAGAAACAAAATATTATCTGTCATTTTTTTCTCTTTAATGAACATAATGCTTGTATAAAGTTCCTGAAAGATTGAAATACAGCATAGGCCACAGCAATATCGCCTACTTCACACTACCCCAGCCCTATGCCTCAACACTCACCTTTACCACAGACTCAGGCTGAGAGACTATGTGCCCCTTCACTCATTTTTTCTTAATGGGATTGCAAATAGAAACCAGTGAGCTAGCTGGAGGCAGGTGTTTGCAATATAGACAGCTGTCCGCTAGAAACCTGATTGGGGTTACCTCCTCATTTGTAACAGACCACGGGATGGTTCACAACTTTCAATCCATTGTGACATGTATTGCAACACCAATTGCTTTTGCAGAAGCAGTGCAGGATGGACTTTTACTATCTGAATACTTAGCAAACCAACAGCATTTAAGATTCCTGGCAGCAACTTTAGGCAGAATCTGGCCCCACATGCTTTTGGCTTGATGGCAAGTTGAACATGGCCCAGTAGTAAAGGGGGCAGGGCCAAGAATGAGGAGCTTTTCTTCCCCATCTCTCCCCCCTCCCCCATTCCTATGCAGCCAACCCATTCTCAGGTCAATGCCTCAGTTTCCCCATCTATTAAAAGGGGAAATGGATATTTTTATACACTTGTAAGATAGTTTCAGATCTATGAATGAAAACCCCTAATGGCCAACTCTGCTTAATGTTACATTGTAATTCTGGAGAATATCCATTAAAATTACTCCAAATTAACACTGTTCAGCTGTGTACAAAATCTAGCCCTATGCAAGTATAATGCTGAAATAATTAGAGTGCAGATCACAGTTTACTGGCAAACTGAAGGAGGAAGAACTGAATATGGAAATCCAAAATCCATCTACTGCATACATCTGCAATTGACTGATACACAAATTTAACTCACATAACTGGATATTTCTGTCACTTTAAACATGGTTTCCTCTCCGCCTGGTGATCATAAGCAAATTAAAAATAGATTATCCGATAAAAAATTGTTTAGACTAAGCACTGCTCCCATGCAAAAGCTATGTAACACTGAAATCACATTTTTTACAGTACTTTTGAAAAGAACTCGTCATGGAACCATTTTTGTTATGGAATAGAAAGTTATAGAAAAGAATCTGCATCTTCTCTTTCTGTCTTGACTGATTTCAATTTCTCTGCATCTCACCCACACCATCTTTTCAAAATCTGAGATCTGATTTCATTGCGCACATTGTGCTTTCAGACTAGCTCCAAGGCCTAGCGAAGTCAGGGGAAGGATTTTCTTTGACTTCAAAGGATTCTGGATTGGGGCCTTGATGCATAGTTTTGTGTATTAACAGAAATGATGGCAATAGTTTCTTTTCTGGAGCTCACATATGCATTAGTCTGTTGGAAGACTTTTGTGTCTGACTTCAATTCCAGCCTTTCTTGTCCCAGATGTTATTCCCAATTTCACACAACAGTATTTGAGGAATATAATAGATTAATGGTCTGTACTTGAAATCAGCTAACAGCATATCCTGGCTTTTCCTCAAGAAGAAGCTATAGTGTTTGGTAAAGTGCACCTGAGAGTGTGATCACTGACAACGCTAGACCAGCATCCATTTTGGAGTAGAGCTGGGAATAAGTGAAAACCCATTTAGATTCTTCTCAAATTCTCTTCTAAATTCTTAACCAAGCAAATTAACAAATGGCAGTAAGGAAACCCTCTTACACATTTTTTTTAATATAAACATTCACCCTGTAACATTCTCAGGTAAAAATCAGGCTATGCAATTTCTATCAGTGTGCAATGTTGGGAAGTAGTGTAAGGCTGTGTAATGAACTTCCATGGGAATTCAGGACCACCAGAAACCTGACTAACTTTCCAAACCAAGCACAAGGAGTGCTTCTTTGAGCTAGCGTTCTTTACTATGCACATACAATCCCATGTATACTAAGAACAAAAGCAAAACCCCATTAAACAAAAATCCTGTTTTATTCTCATAACTATCTCCCTCTTGGGGAAGAAGATGAGAGCAAGCAACAGATGTTTGTCACATAACTTAATGCACTTGTGGAAGGTACCTAGGTACCACAGGTACTTTACTGAACAGAGCAGGGTGGGTAATTTTTGCCGTCATTCTGGTTTTCCATTGGCAAACAAGTCCTATTAAAATAATGTGAATTGTGGTCTATACCCTCCAAGTCACTTTCTGGTAACCTAACCACTACTGTAGACTGACTGCAGGGATTGAATCCAGAGATTCTCCACTAAAGTACATGTCTCTGCTACTGGAGTAATTCCATCAGCTGTCAGCATTAGTAGGTTTGCATTGTCCTCATCAACTAGGCAATACTATGAGCATAAGATGCAGACTCAGCCACAGCTGGCGCATTTACACAAGATGCTATGGTACTTTAGCATCCATTGGCAAAAACCATGATGCTACCACTACGTTGCTGTAGTTAGAGCACATTGCTATGGCAACATAGCAGCCAATAATAATCATGCACAGCCAGCGGTATGGGCTGTTACTGTGCCGTGTTTTAGTACTTCCAAAAGGAAGTACTAGATGACGATGCAGCAACAAAGGCATGGTACAGCCACATGTAGACACACCCAGCAGTACTCATTTGCGAAGTATCTCATATGTAAAGGCCCTGACCTGTCTAATACAATGCAATGAAAAATATACTTACAAATAAAGAAGGCAACATGACTACATAAAAGCAGGAAAAAGACAAAAACTAGAATTTATGTCTAAAGCATGCGAAACATACTCAGCTTTAAAAGTAATTATCATAAGTATAACAAATAATCATTTATAATATCATTATAATAAATTATAATTATATAATATAGCACTTATTTAATATATAATTTATTATAATGTGACAAATTAAAATAATATTATCATAATAATTTATAATATTATTGTGATGAATTATAATAAATTATAATTATAATGAATATGATCATTATGCTAATTTTGATACACATGTATTATGCTGGTATGTAAAGGCTCCAGTCAGGATCAGAGCCCCTTTTTCCTATCTCTGGTACAATGCAACAGTCAACAAAAATGACAGCTAAACATAGTTACTTCCCAGACACAAGATTACAGACCTAACACTGTAGCACAAGCTTGGAAATCAGTGAACCACCGTATTTCCATTTAGAGCATGGAGATGGGATGGGTAAGAAGAATTTTTGACTTCCAGCTGTGTGCTTTGTGGTGATTGTATCCTCCTGAGTGTGGTGAAGTCAATTATAAGGACATAACCAGGGCATCTGTGACTATGGGAATGCACCAGATAAAACCTTTCATGTGGGGAGAAGTAACCTTGGAGGATGTAGTGACATCTGCATAGCTGCTCTCCAGCTACTTTACAGACTGGAGGGGAAGATGGTCCCATATGACCACCTTTTAGATTCTGTGGCCTTAATTCCCTCAGAGAAAAGTGCTAGGCCCATGGTAAGGCGAGAAGGAGACCTAAAAGTAGACTTGTATAGCTGTATCCTCTTCCCTTCTCTGTAGGAGAAAAAGTAAAAGCATTTTAACTCTGCCTCTGGTGAGTTACTCCTCAATTCCTGAAATGATTTCTGCCCTCGTATCTGTAAAAAATCTCACTCTTTTGGCATATGATAGAAATAATTCAAACTCCACTTACAGGGCCAGTTTTTCCTCTGCAAAGACTGCAACCATGCAAAATTGATTTAGTGGATTTTTTGTGATGTAGCCTACAGTATTTCCAATCAGAAACTAGCTGTGTCTATAGAACTCAATTCACTTAAAGAACTTCAGTTAGCCCTAAATTCAGTTCCTGAGGTGCAGGTTTATTGGCTATGTCACCAGCTCCACAGGCCACCATTTTTTCCTGCTGTAGTGAAAGCACCAACAGCAGAATTTTTAACTGAAAATGTGATATAACTTAAAAGTCTAGGTTTGGGTCCAAACTTCCATGCAGGTCTGAAAAGCAAAAAACACAGAAATATTCCTCCAGCTGCTTACCTTCAGCCATGTCTACAAGCTAGCCTCACCCTTGCCAGCAATAGTACTCAACCACACTGTACTGTCCCAAGAGGTCTGCAGTATATCTGCCTCTACAGGGCATGAGGAATGGGCTAGTTTGCACTCATGAGTGACGGTACCAAGTAGACCAGCTCTAAGCTAATGAGGGCATGCTACATATTGCACTTAGCATGTGTTAAATGCACTTAAAATACAAGCATCCTCATGTTCAATCAGTAAAACATGTGCTAAGCATGCTCATGTCATGGTCAAGTCATGATTTTTTGCACAAGGAGTACCTCCAGGTAGTATTAAGTAACATGTGTTCAACTACTGTTGGACTGATCCACAGAGATAATAGGAGGAATTTACAGCCCTCATCCAGGAACCCCTCTGCTGTACCAAGCCTCCAGGTGGGACAAGGAAAGCCACATCTCAGGAGGAAGGATCCTGGATTTTTCACTTGCCAGGTTCCTCCAGGATCAAGTTGAAAGCCAGGTGCCTGCAGACTGGAGGGTCCCAGTCTGCAGGCACTGACAATCAGCTCAAGACTCAAGTGTGGTGCCAGGGTTGGGACCAACAATCAACAAGTTGTGCATGTGAGAGATCATAGTAAACATTACTGTGCAACTGCTCAGAACACATTCTAACTTTAATATGACACGAATTTAACACATACCAAGTAGTAGCCCATGTGCTAAGTCCTAGGAGCATTGTTACGTGTTACAGTTAGCATGTACTAACTCTAAGGAAGTTTAGATGGTATTATAGTTAGCACATGCTGTGAGCAGTTGTACATTATTTGTTGCTGGAGGGCTAGTGAGCTGGGGTGTAGCTAGGATCTGCAGCTGCCTGGCTCTTTGGCTCTCCAGCAGCTCCCCACTCACCTGCCTCCTCCCTCACCCACAGCTCCTTGGCTTTCCCCTGCTCTCTGTCAATCTGGGGCACTAGAATTCTGGATGATAGATCTTCCACGTTGGAGGAGAGGGGCTGAGAGCAGTGCATCCTGGGATACTGGAAGATATCAAATTGCTGGTTTTCATCCTGTAGAGTAGACTCATGGTACTGCAACATGATCTGAAGATAATCTTTGCCTGAAGAGGAGTATCTTTAAGATGCTCAGAGGGCACTCAGGTCACCTTTCCAACCCTAATGCACAGATGCTCTCATCTTAAGAGCATTTAACATGTGGGAAAAGTAACATTTAACAATTCCATAAGTCTGCCAACAGCCCAATCTATAGTGCCAAGAGCAGCACATTGTGCCCAGAACAGTGAGTTCATCATGTAGACATGGCCTATGACATAAAAGTTCAGGAAAACTAGGCAAAGAGGTTGGAAACATTTTTATATGACTTCAAGAGAGAACAAATAGGTGTGAAGCCACCAAGCCTGTTTAATTGTTATTGACTGGGTCAGCCAGTAAAGCTGTCAATGCATGTAGTCTTCAGCTACACTGGCCTCATTCATATGTGGCTGGAGTTTTAGTTATGGCCCGTCTCTAGGGCTAATAGCTATAGTCAATGAAAGAGCATTAAGTTAGTATCCCCACTGTTTTTAGAGGAAGAAAACTGGTGAAATGGATTTGTGTATATTTATACTGTGTCTTGGCCATTAACAGAAAATTATAATCCCATTCTTCCCATGACATTTGCTTGGACTATACAACTAGTACAATGGAGAAGTTGCATTTTACATTTAATAAAGGCTTTAATATAAATCATGACATCCAGTGCAGCACCCTTCCTTTCCTTCCTAACTGTGATAATTTTAGGGGTTTTCAGAGCAGTTTAGCCCTTGAATTCCTGACTCATGCAATAGTCTTGATCCTGGAGTTTAGTAGTGCATAAAAGATGCTTTGAATACCCTCTACTGGTAGTTTCTACTTATAATACTTCTTACTACAGGACATTTACCTGTTGGACTGCAGCACCTGGAATTCCTTAGCCAGGACTTGGGTGTGTCTGTAGAGAAGATGGAAAACAAAGCACACTGGATTACTAGAGGAACCACTGAAAATCTGTTTTTCCTTACAAATTCTATCCATGTACAGTATACAAAAGACCTAGTCATTAGTCAGTGAGCTTGCAAACCAAAGCACGCTGTAGCTCAAAGAAAAAAAGACTGCAAGTCTGTAAGTGAATAGTCCTTAGGCATCTATAGAAAAATTAACATCAGTTGTACCAGGATTGTAAGCCCCCATCTCCTCTATAAGCAGCACATTTTTCTAACAGTTAAAGCTTATGTATTTATTGGAATTTAACTTCCTCACTGTTTTGTGTTCAAATGAATGAAAAATTAGTGCTTTCTTGCAATTTGACAGGACATTTAGCCTAAAGTGTTCTTTACTTCAACTTTTTTCATTTTGCTGAAGTTAGTTCTGTTTAAAATAAAAATTACCTCCCTTATTTTTGCTAGTGTTAAAGTGCTGCTGTAGCTGTGATGGTCCACAAATCATGAGAGTGGCAAGGATTGTTGTGGGTGATATCTTTGATTTGACCAACTGTGTGGTTGGGATAGACTTAGACAAGCTTTTGAATCCAAAGCATTTTTCATCTGGTCACTTGATAATGAATGCTCCATAAACAGCTAGAAGGTACCTACATTAAAAATTGTATGACTCAGGGTACAGGTTTAGACCATAGTTACAAAAATGAATAAGTGCCATCAACAATTCCACTGTGCCAGAACAAGTAGATAAAAACAGAATATTTCTAGAACATGTAGGCAGTTCATTCAAAGTGGGAATTGCACCCATGTAACTGGCAGTACAATTTACCCTTCATTGCCATGTCTAGATTTAGTCTGTACTCTTAGGCCATGTCCAGACAAGCATGGACATGCAGTATGTGGCACCACAGCCCCATCTGTGGTAACACACTCCACACATGCAGGCACACCCCACGATGCCACCTTACAGCAAGGGGGTGGGGGGGGAGGGAGGCTAACCACAAGAGATACTGGGGTCAAAAAAAACCCTGCCAAAAAAAAAGCAGGGCAGCGCATATGACAGCAGGGCGTGCCACCCAGAACTGGAGACTGGCCAGCTGGAGCCACACTCTGGCTGCCGGCCAGGTTTCCAGCTGCAGGAGTGCTGCGGCTGCAGTTCCTCCCCAAGGCACCCAGGATCCCAGGGGAGGCTGGAGCCAGAAAGTGTGCTGGCCCTAGCAGCCTTACCCATATTCCCATATTCTGTTTTTATCTACTTGTTCTGGCACAGTGGAATTGTTACCAGAGTAACCTGCCCCGTGCCATTGCTACTTGTCCCTCGGGAAAAGAATGTCTGTGCTTGTCTGGACACAGCCTTAGATTTAAAGGCTAGGGACAAATTACACATAAATCAATATAAGTGATCAGAAACTGGTTCAAATCTGTAACAGAACAGATCTTTAGTGCACATAAACTGCTTTCAAAATGGCTGAAACTGATTTAAGATAAACCTGGATAGATGTAGTATCAAACTTAACAGATTTAGGTTAAATCAGTTTATCAACCTTCTGTCCCAGGTCCCCTCCAGATTCATAGTTAGCAGAGTCAGAAGGGACCTCCAGATTCATAATCAGTAGAGCAGATCATCAAGTCCGACCCCCTCCCATGGCAGGAAAGAGTACTGGGGTCAAACGACCCCAGCAAGGTGGGGTCAAACAACCCCATTCAAGTTTATTCATAGTCGCCAACATCCCAGGATGCTTTGCACCTCCCCCGCAAGCCCCCTCACAGAGTGGGTGGCTAGTCTTGGTCCAAGCTGTCTGCTCCGGCCAGACAGGGGGGCATGCTCTAGTGCCCCCCAGCTTCTGGCCTGGGCCACTGCAGACATGTGGCTACATTTCCAGAATCAAAAGTGAATGTCTGTTCACTTGCTTATCGGTTCAATCTACACAGCTTAGACTAACCTGTGAAGATTGAATCGATTCAGCCTTGGGCTTTTTGACTGTATGTATTCAGCCAAAAGGGCGACATAATAGTTCTATTGCACTACCTCTCCTACCTTACGGCCATTCAGTGAAAGGAAGCTCCTCATATTTATACATATAATGTAATACTATTAAAGCATCAGTTCTCTAAGAAACAGTTTGTTTAATTGTTCAGCAAGACTTTCCTGTTTCCAAGCAGAAGTTTGTACTCACACTTGTGTCTGTCTGCTCATGTGTGCATCTACATTTGATTATAACTACAAGTCCTGCTTCTTATACAGCTAAGAGCTAGGAATGAAGAAGAAATCCTTCTTACAGTGTTGGATTGGTGGGTGCTGAATGCCTATTTCCTACCTCCACAGAACAAGGGGAAGGAGACTTCACCTCATTTGCCTCCTGCCTGGAACAAGAGGGGAGGAATTTTAACACAGAGATGTGTCTGAGTCAGAGATGCACTTCCCCCTCCCATCCAAACCACTTCAGGCATGAACAGCTTCTGTGCCACCCCCTGCTCCAGGCCATGCCTAAATTAAAAATCTAATCTTGACTACCTAATTACAGGTGCCCAGTAGATGCTTAGTTGTGTAAGCTGTAGAAGTACAATTGATTGCATGTACAAAAGTGCAGACATTTTTTTTGGTGAAAATTGCAAACAAAGTATAGCATGCCTTTTCAAAAGTTACAGCTATTAGTCATTATGGGTGACATCCTGGTTGCACTGACATTGATGCAAATAACTCCTTGACTTTATAGGTCATAGGGTTTCACCCAATAACTTGAACTACCAGTGCAGCTATCTAGAAACAGGTACGTTCATACCTGTTTCAATACTCAGTTAAATACATTTATAGCAACAGGTTCCATTACTTCTGCTACTGTGGTTTCATACAAAAAATGTTCACTGGCTTCCACATAAGCCTCCCCAAAAAGCTGCAGTTTCACAAAGGCCTACTGTCATCACATTATATGCACCAGCCCTAACGTTTCAATAACAATGAAACAACCTGTAATAAAACTCACTCTCAAGCTATTTCAAAACTCCTCGTCAACATTTGCCACTGTTCTCCTGGGCTCTTAAGATTTTATATGCAATGCTACCTGAACAAGAATGTGTTCTGTTGCACAAAATGCAATCTGGGCCCTTAGGGTATTTTTGCCACCCACACAGTTAATTACCCCTTTAAAAAAAAAAAAAACAACTATCCTGCTGCTAGCAGAGACATGAAGACCATTGGCACCAGACTTCACATCAGACAGAACAACAAGGTGTGGCAAAGCTGATGCTCCATATCAGAAGCTGTGAGAGAAATGAATGCCTTTTTATGAATCAACTCATAAATTATAATAATCGTACATTTTTATGCCGCTTTTCATTCACATGGAATCCAAAGTTCCTGCATGCCACAGTGCCAGTTTTAGTGGGGAAGGGGAAAATAGATTGGCATAAAGTGTACAAGGCTAGTGGGTTCACCACTATGCACACCTACCAACTGCAGCTTCCTGCATACCATTGGCAAAGTGACAATAGGTTATTGACCAATGGGAGACAGATTAAATTAATGATTCCCAACCAAGGTGGCGAAGCACCCTGAGGTGCCACTGGATACTTTGAATGGCTCCACTAGGTGTGAGTAGAGAAGCAGATATGCTAAACAGATAAGTGCAGGCTCAAACTCAGGCCAATCCCCCACCCCCACTGCCGAGCCCATCTTCAGGTAAGCACTGTCATATATACATTGTTTTTTAAATGGAATGCCACTCAATTCACAAAAGTTATGGACGGGTGCCCTGAGTCCAATAAAGGGTGGTTTGAGTCCAAAATATCTGAAAACCACTGGGCTAAATATTGACAACAGCAAAAGAGACTTGGTTTTGTTTTGTTTTGTGGTTTGTTTTTGGTTTGCTTTTTTCTTCGGGGGGGGGTGTTGTGTGTTGTGTGTGTTTGGTTCCTAGTTTTAGTTTCCTTACACAACTCTGACACTCGGTAGAAAGACATCCTTTAAGGAGTCAAAAGACTGAGCTGGGACATTACACTCTGAATTGCACTAGCTTCAGTGACGTTCACTCAAGAGCAATGACTTAGTCTAATGATGTGAACATATGCCTTGTTTTTGTTTTGTTTTATTAAAAATTTTTTAAATTCCAGGTATCTTCTTTGCTTACTGGTAACTCTGCTTACAGGTAAGAATGGTGATCAGGCAGCAGAAATGGGATAAATGTGGCTGTGGTGCCAACTCTGCAGTCATGACCCTTCAGAAGGGTAGTGAACTCACTGAGTATCCCAGGTATGGGGGACTTGGGAGGGATGGGAATATGGTAACCACTAGAGACTGGGGGATAGGGAGGCCAGGGGACAGGGTAATGCGGGGGGGCAGTGCTTGGTGCTATCCTGCCCTCAACTCCTGTGCCTGAGTAGGGGTGGTATAGGGCTAAGCCTGCTGGCAATTCTGGCACCCCCTTATAGCCAGAAGCTGCAGCTAGGGCCCCACTCACCCTGCCCGAGTTACATTACTCTGACTCTTCTTAGATCCTTGTGTCCCCTGGCAATTTTGCTCCTGCTCTCTGACAATTGTTATTATGTCTCTCATGTGATTGGTCAAATGTTCTAAATCCTCAGAAAAGAAATATAGTTTATTTGTATTGTCTTTGAAGAATCTGATCCCATGAACAGAGGGTCAACATATTTGAATAATTTTCTTGAATTACAAGGGCAGAGATGACCTAAGAAACAAAAAATCCTCCCACATTTATATAGTAAGAGGAACCCATTATATTAATAATTAATTGAGAAATGCATTGTCCTTGATTTAGAAATAAAAGGAAATGTTTCATATCAACTGCATACCATATTTTACATTAGTAACATAGTCTCTCTAATTGACACACTATATAACATAGTATTTTACCTAAAGAAAAGATTACGTGACCTAAAGTTGTCTTGCCATATAATCCCTTTTCCCTGTCATTTGTTATCAAGACTGGGGGCTTTTTATTGGCATTGGACTTCTTATTAGCTGTTGAGGCTTTTCTAGTGAGAAGAAAGAGAAGAGGTGTTAGCTATCAACCAGTCCATAATTGACTGACACAAGATCACATGCCACTATTCTAAGTAACCCACAAATCACAGGCTACTCATTGAACCACTCACCTTTAAAATGTCAACCTTTTCTTTGCTCCCAAATGAATTCAAAGCTAATTCAGACAATGCTGCTGACCCAACAGTTGCAAGGAAATTCCAGGTCACAAGTACCCACTACTGTTCATGAGAGATTGCAAGTTCCCCACTTTGAGGCAATTCGATGGGGAGAACAAGCTACTTTATTCAAACTTCAGCCCTATAAAGAATAAGTGTCTCAGTCTGTATCACTGTCCTGGATGAAGTATGTCAGCATGTTTCTCAGTTTCTCTTGTCTAGCAGCAAATCGTTGCCCACTATCTCTCTAGCAATCTGCACGCACACACACACACATACACACACACACACACAGAGTCATCTCTGCCCTTGTACAGTTGTACAGTTCTGCACATGCTATTTAGTTCCCTATCCTGTCCTTTTATCCCCAGCTGACATGGTAGAGAACTATGATGCTGGTGTGGGGAGAGGGTAAAGAAAGCCACAGCCTCAAATTGTACTTCTCAGTCAGGGTAGAGCAGGGTAGAACACATACAAAGGGCTTTCCTGGGAGCCCTCGAGTTGCTTGAAACAGACTTGAATGAATCAAGCCAAAACACAAAATCAGAAATGTCCTTCCCAGCATGAAAAAGAATAGAAATAATTCTGACCTATTGAAAACTACTCAGACAATTCTCACTACTGGAGTAATTCAAGTTAAAAGATTCACGCTGACTTCCCGGGCTTTGGATTAGATCCTGGACTGCAAGGAGTGGGTGCAGTCTTGCAAGCCTTGTTCCCCCGACTGGACTCTGCTGCAGCTCACAGAGACAGTAAGAACAGTGTATGATGTGGTGGTGATGCTGATGAAATGTATCCTTGTCCTCTACTGTGACCATTGAACACTCGCCCACACCAGGCTTTCTAGAAGCACTTATTTTCCATGTGCCCACAGTTTAAGGGCATATTATCTCATGACTGGCATTTCAAGGTATTGGCAATTGACACTGGAGTATCAATTCACTGACTTAGTAGTAGCTTGCCTTGTCAGGCCACTGAGATTGCACTTAAAGTTGTTCGTTTTTTATTTTAAAATTTTGTACCTACTGCTTGTTCTGCTCTCCTTAAAACAGATGGAGATTGCTCACTAGCTTAAGCAGCCAACAGCAGCATCCTGGCATGAGATCCTGGCTTATGGAACTCAGTGGAAGGTTTTGCCATCACTATCACCTACAAATGGGGCCACAAATTTCACTCAGAGTTGTTCCCACCACAAAGAAATGGTAGCTATACCAACATGCTACGTATTAAGATTCTACAGTCAAGCTATATTTTTGGGGCACTTTTTCTTTCCACTTAAGCTCAAGAGTAACCTCTATTGGGGTACCTGCTGCTCACAAACAGGGAACAATTGGTGAGGAATGTACTAAAAGATGGCAACTTGGGCAGCAGCAACCATGAAATGATTGAGTTCTGGATCCTGAGGAAAGGAAGGATGGAGACCAGAAGAGTAAGGACCCTGGACTTCAGAAAAGCAGATTTTGACTCACTCGGGGAACTCAAGTGCAGGATCCCCTGGGAAGCCAGTCTGAGGGGAGAGGAGCCCGGGAGAGCTGGCTGTACTTTAAAGAAGCTTTATTGAGAGTGCAGGAACAAACAATACCAATGTACAAGAAGACTAGCAAGTATGGCAGAAGACCAGCTTGGCTTAGCAGGGAACTCTTCAGTAAATTAAGTCACAAAAAGGAACCTTATAAGAAGTGGACAAACAATTTGGGAGGAGTATGAGAGTATTACCCAGGCATGCAGGGATGAAGTTAGGAAAGCCAAAGCACAATTGGAGTTGCAGCTAGCAAGGGACATGAAGGGTGACAAGAAAGGGGTGCGCTGATAGAGATTTTGGGGGCTGATACTGATAGCTGATATGCTTCCTTAAATATCAGCTGATACAAATCTGATTTCCAATACAGCTACTACCGGCTGATAAGTCCCTTGTGGTGGAAGGGAAGGGGTGTGGCAGGGCAAGATGCAGCTGCTGAGTGGAGCTGGAGCCGGCAGTGCATGGGGCTCTTCTTGCCAAGGGCTGGGGGACATGACTTCTGAGGAGAGGCTGAGGGAACTGGGCTTATTCAGTCTGCAGAAGAGAAGACTGAGGTGGGATTTACCTCCTAAAGGGTGGAGCTAGACTGTTCTCAGTGATGGCAGATGACAGAACAAGGAGCAATGGTCTCAAGTTGCAGCAAAGGAGGTTTATGCTGGATAATTAGAAAACACTCTCTCACTAGGAAGGTAGTAAAACACTGGAACAGGTTACCTAGAGAGGTGGTGGAATTTGCATCCTTGGAGGTTTTTAAGGCCCAGCTCAACAAAGCACTGGCTTGAATGATTTAATTGGGGATGGTCCTGCTTTGAGCTGGGGGTTGCACTAGATGACCTCCTGAGGTCTCTTCCAACCCTCATTTTCTATGATTCTGTACAAATAGACATGATAGGGTTGATTCAAAACCCATTCCACTGTCTTGAATAGACTTTGGACATGATCCCCAAATCTCACTGTGAAAGCAATATGTATAGTTGTTCCAGCAGTACTAAAGTCAATACAAGTTTTATCAGTTTCAGTTAAGTGAATTCTACACTGAGAATCATCACAGATGTCAAGATCCCATTCACTGATTGACACTGAAATAATATTAACAGGGTTGGTTCCAGTTTTCAAACTCGGGAATCTATGGATAAGCACTTCAATATCAGTCCTAGGTACATACATACTAATTTAGGTCCTTAAATTATTTGATTTAGGAACCTAAATGTCTTTCACTAAGTGATTCAGGCATTGCTACAGTGCTTAAAACACTTTTAGGCCTTAACTTTAAACTACCTGATTTAAGAATTCGGATCCAAATAAATTCTATATATTTCCAGGCTGGATATTTATTTTTAATCTGGAGAATCCACCATAAGGAACAAATAACATGGGTTTCAATCTCTTTTTTCCCCTAATATCACCAAAAAAAACCTCTCAACAAAAATATCTGACTAATGCACTTCAGTTGGTTGAGACAGAAAAAGAGAAATTTCATTCATTTGTGCCTGAGCCACAAGATTTTGCCAAAATTTGGGGACACTGAGACTGTGGGATCTACTCCAGCCCTTTAAGGAAAAAGGAGGTAAGTACACTGTTGAGATTTGACTTTGGGTCTCAACTTCCTGATGGGATATGGGGATGATCAGATGAGGAGCTTTTGGGTCAAGTCCACCTCTAACTGAAAGCTAAACAGCTGGAAATTACCTTATAACCTAGCTCACACACATGCTTGTTCCATGTGTTCAAATGCAAAAAAAACCCAAAAAAAGTAATGTTTTTGGAGACCTCTGGGTATTTTACTTCATCTTGATATCACTTTACAGCTATCATAAATCAAACAGTCTCCCCATCTTTCCCTAATGTTTTATAAGCTGTAGAAAGTTAGAATATTTTGGCCCAACACCCTGCATACCATGTAATAAATGCCTCTTCTAATGTTGCTTTATTTTATCAATAATGCTTGACTTCTTAATGGGACTCTAAGCTCCTGACTAGCAAAATATATTAACTGTCATATTCTGTATTTATTTTTACTAGGAGAAACAATGATGTTCTATTATGACCAGCACCGAGTAGCAGAGGTCAGAGTCTGTCTGTTAATTGAAAAAACACGTGCACTGGCTGTGCTGACTGGACAGCCAGTCCCACACTGCTGATGGATTATTATAATGCAGGCCTCTGTGAACACTTTCTAGGTCAGAACCTGCTCCTGCTCCAAGGGGCTTGAATAGGGGTGTGAAGGAGTCTGGCCTCCTGAAGGGCCTTGTGCAGAGACCCAGGGTATCTCATGTACTAGCACTGGAACGCTACAAAGAGGCTCTGTTCCCATTAGTGTCAGTGTGACTTAACCATGCTCAGCACCAACAGGATCAGGCTTGTAAGAAACAATACCTAAGGGATATTATGCAGTGCATTATGGATCAGTTGAAAAAAAGCTCAAGCCGGGTAGTGCAAGGTTGGCTTGCCTTCAGGAAATGCCTGGTTGTATGCAGCAGCTGTGGTGCGAGTAGTACAACAAATTCACTTACTGAATGACAACAGCTTTATTGGCAAGCCAATTCAATTAAAGCCACTGCAACCAACAAAGTAGCAGGCAGCACTCTCTGCATAAAGAATATGGAATCATGCCTACATTTCCCTGAGTGCCCTCAGCCCTAGCTGTCCCTCTACATGAGAGGAAAAGGGATGAATGAATTAGACTCAGATGATGGTAATTAATGGCTGGCTGTCAGAGAGTCATTTTGTAGGCCCCGCAGTTGAAAGATCCATATTAAAGATAGAATCCTAGCACTGCCCAGACAGGGCAACCTGACTCTCATAATGGTGGAAGGGAGGAATAAAGACTGCTGTTTTGCACTGATCAATGCTCTGCACTATTGATATATAAATAATATGTTCATTTTTCATTTTTGCAAAACATATCCTGTAGGCTACATTTATGAGGAACTCACTTTGGAGTTTTGACATGAGCTTATTAGGAAAAAAGTATCCTCACTGCTGGACTATAAACAACATAAGTATTCTTATAAAATATACATAGAAAATCT
The DNA here is from genome assembly GCF_052110815.1 of Crocodylus siamensis. NCBI lineage: Eukaryota > Metazoa > Chordata > Crocodylia > Crocodylidae > Crocodylus > Crocodylus siamensis. The sequence goes on from NC_143395.1 coordinate 179,910,681, forward strand.
TTTTAGCCTTTGGTAACAAAGATAAAACCAAAAGATTTTGATCACAGGAACTTTGCTTGCTAAAAAAAACAACACTTTGTTCGAGATTTTTGTCCAAGAAAAGGCTAATTCTATAATGCTGTGTAAATTACACAGCCTTAATTTGGCTTTCTGTAGTGTCACAAATAATAAATAATAATAATACTTTACTAACATAGGGCATGATCCTTTACCATTAAAATTAATGGGAGCTTTTCCACTGATTCAGTAGGCTTAAAAGATCAAACCTAGAAAATACATTTTGTCCACGCTCTCCAAATAACTTACAAAAGGGGGTATTATTATCTCCAGCTTAGAGATAGGGGAAATGAAGCCTAGAAGTTCCTGGGCAGGCAAGATTCTGATACCTTTCAGACACAAGTCATATCATTGACTTCAGAGAGATAGTTTGGCAAGTTAAGTCCTATTCAGCCTGAGGTAGGATGTCAGAACCTCAAATTAGGTGACTTGCCCAAGGTTACACAGCAAGTCAGCAGCAAAGGCAAAAACAGAACCAGGGCTCATATTTTCTAAGGACAAGCCTTTTTCCTAAATACAAACATTCTCTATTGCCTACATTTCCCACTAGATGACACTTCTTAGTGGTTTCAGTTTATGCTTGTATAAGAATGGCTTGCCTTTTAGGGTGTTACTTGAGAAATCTATGATGCATGATTTGATTAGGATAGAGCTCGACTATGGAATTGCCCTGGCAGTTATTCTGGTATCTAGTTAAACAGATTCTTTCTGCAGTTAACGTTGCTGTAGATCCATTCTGCTCATTGCGCAAAATGAAGTTTACTTATTCCACTGTAGTCCTGGGAGAGAGAAATAATCCCCAGTGGGTGCATCTACACATGCATGTTAATGTGGAGTAATAAACTCCAGTGCACATTGCTCCCAGGCCCCACATTTGCATATGCACCCAGGACACCAGCCTGTTGAGTCAGGTCAGAGCAGCCTTGGCTGGCAGGGGGGCCAGGGGATCAACCTGCCAGCCTGGGGCTGCTCTTCCCAGGAAATGTGCTATGCGGCTGGCTGGGGCATACAGTGCACCAGTGTGGGGCTAGCTGGCAGGCAGCCCCCGCATTGACACATGCTCATGTTCCAGCCAGCTGTGTCAGCATCTACATGTGTAGTACTGCAGAGTAAAAAACAAGTATTTACAAGTACTACCCTGCTGTGGAGTTTATTACTTTACTCCAGCCTAATAGCCATACATGAGCAGATGCTGAGATGTCTACTGAGGAGCTAGTCAACCCCGCAGTAAACATCTTGTGTAGACACACCCACTGGGAATCAAGTTGGGTGTCTTTTCCTAGGACCTGATTTCACTCTTGCTTCAGTTTTACACAAGTGCTTCAATGGAGTTGCTCTGGTTTACATCTGTGTAGGAGGGAAATGTGGCCCCTAGCCAGACAGCTCTGTATTTTTTGTCAGCCTGTGTCCACCATAAATTCGTGACATCGGTATCATTTTCTTTTATATTAAGGATGAATTCATCTTCAATTATCGCCCTATAAACACATTATTTACTGTTCCATAATTATAAAGAGACAATGTTTAATAGGCATTCTTTCTTATTATTAACCACCAGTTATTTATCACCTGCTCTAACATGCCACTCATTTTCTACCTTCACTACAGACTAGCCAGAAGACCCACAGTAGCTGATGCTAGTCTTTGAAGCCAGGGATACTACAAATGGCTGGCTCAGTGTGAGATAGGTCACCCTTGACTGCTTACCCCTCCTGCCTGCAATTTCCCCTGAGGGCAGCTGTCCCCTTTATCAGCAGAAGCTCTTGCCGGAGAACATATTTGTCCAGCAAAATGCTTCACCCTGGTCAGTGATTCAGTTACACAAGACATTTGCATCTTTGATCACTGCAAGGGCATGAAATATTTGTGCCCATAAGAGCAGACAGAGGTGAAGTATCCCCTTTCAGAAGACAACTATCTACTAAGTGTAATGAAATCTAATATTTAAAGGGCATGACACCCCTCTTCAAACTAGATTTCATTAATCAATTTTTTCATGGAATGAAGAAATCCTTTCTGCATGCCTTCTTCCTGTTCTCCCCTTTTTAAATTGTAATGCTTGTTTTGATATACTTAGGAATTCACTAGCTATTTTCATGAACTCTGCATGCTGCTTTAACACCACACCAAAGAAGTGGAAGGAAAATAAATGCATTTCAAAACAGAGACAGAAAATACAGGGCATTTCTGAGCATTTTCAAATCTGCTTTCTTGAATAAAATCTACTCTTTTTAGAGTATGTCATTGTAATTGCCTGGCTGCATTCTGTGTCAAAGTGACCAATACTTTCTGTGCCTCTGGGAATGTAAAACTGAGGAAAACATCATTCATTTGGACATTCATTATGTGACTCGTTATTGTACATTAAACATTTGTATCTTTAAAATAATGGCTTTGCTATTATCAGCCACAAGATTCACACTTTTCAGTTTGGTTCAAAGACTAGGGCACCACTGAGTATCAAACAGGGTGACACTGAATACTTAAAGGACTGTTTTCAGCAGAAAATTTTCTATCTTGTTTTGTCACACAACACATTTACCTTCCCATTTCCAGACAGTATTTCAATAGCCATTAAACAATAAGGACTGAGAGAGCAGTCCTTAATTATTTAAATGAGTACTGATAGGGCAATCTATAATCATTCAAGTAAGGACTGATGAGAGTGGGCAATAGCCCACAGTAAAGATGCTGTATAAATGACACTGGGGGAGGAATATTGCTCTAAGATGAATTTAAGACACAGTTTTGTTCCCACTATCTAGAGTCCAACGGGAATTGGCCTAGCCTCAGGTATAAAATAAGGTGCCTACAGTCCTGCTTCTCCTATCTACTTAATACAGGAGGCCTATACGTGGCTCTGCAAGTCAGGCTTGAACCTTTGTTTCTTGAAAGACAGAGATGTTCATGTGACATTTTCTTTAGGGTGCTGACAGGAGTTTAGAGACCCTCTCAAGCTATGGAAAGGGCTTATGAAAGTGGACTGGTATCTAGCTGCTTCTTTCACCATCTTTGCCTGCCCTCACCACATACAGTACATGTCGTGCTTGACCCTTTCCCTTTGCCAAGCTCTCTGCCAAGTATCAACAGCTCAGTTTATGGGCCTCTCGGTGGCAAAGTTCAGCAGTTTGATATGATCTGATTTAAAGGCACTGTGTCTGTCTCCAATATCCTCTCTGCCTCTCTAAGGTGAAAAGATTATGCTCCCACTAACCACTCCTCTTAGACAGCACAGACTGGATTCGTTTAACCCTGTGCACACAAAAAAACCCTACTGGGACAGATTATATGCTGCACCTTTCAGGAGACACAATAGCCCAAAAGAGAAAAAACAGGAAAAGATGGCTTTGGATTGATAGAATACAGGACTGGGCAGACAGCTAGGAGAGACTGGGAGCTAGTCTAAACAACAGCAACTTGCAGCCAGAGCACTGGGGACTTTCCAGAGTGGTACAAGCCCAGGCTACATCTGCACTGCAGGGTGCTCTTTGGAACTTGGTTAAGCTGGTTTTCCAGCCTTTTTTGCCATAGTGGAGCCATGAATTTGGCCTAGATTTTGTATACAGTCAGCACATGAAAAAAAGAGGAGCTGCAGCAGCAGGAAAAGATGCTAAAAGTAACAGAGACAACAGCTCCCATAAATCAAGAAGAGGAGTGGGGTCTTAATAACTACAGAGGATTCAAAGGAGACAGAGGCAGGGATGTGAATTCTCTCTCAGCAGCAGTATGTAAGACTTCATAAGCGCAAACAGAAGTGACAGTTTTTACCCAGTCTGGCCCCTTAAAGTGCTCTATAGCCATGATCAAACACAAGTGCACAGCTGCAGAGTGCTTTAAAAGGGCCTGATCCGGCAACAATCAGAGCCTTCATTCCATAAGGGCTCAGATGAAGACACTCCAAAACAGCTCCTTCATCTGTCTACATGTGCCAAGAGCAGGCATAGGCTAAGGCAGTTCAACCGGCACTGGAGGGTGGGGCGGGTGGATTGGAGGGCAGATCCAGCCCACCCACCCACCCTCCAATGCCAGCTAAAGAAATCCCAGATTGAACTCCCTCTGTTCCCTACCCATTCTGAAGACGGAGCTGGGGCTAGGGGGCATGGGCAGGGCTAGGGAAGAGCAGCTTTTAAAAGTCCACAAAGTAAGTTTACTGAAGCCAGAGATTAATACAGCAAAGGAGCCCAGGAAAGAGCATTTGAAAGGAGAAGCAGTAGGACCAGGGACAGCCTTAATATGTAGGGGAATGTATATATGCTCCTAATCATTTATTGAGCCATTTCAGAACAGAAGGAGTTAAAATTGGACAAAGCCTTCTGGAAGGACATGGTTGTGTATTACAATGGCAGCTGGGTTCCCCCATTGTAGGAAAACAGAGAGTTCCCATCACACAGATCTCTCCTATCTTGGCGACTACCCCAGCCTTGGCCTAGAGAGCGTCCTGTTCAGATGTAGGATCTATCTGCAGGTCAGGCTGTGGGTGGGAAGAAGCCCAATGAAACAGCCAGGGCAAAATTAACACACACTCAAGCTAAATTATCTTTGCTCCAGTATTCCCAATCTGGAAAATGTTCCTGATGAAGAACTCCAGAGGCAATTTTGGATCCTGAAAATACAACTCCAGCTATGCTGCACTACCTATGTAATATAAAAACAAATTACTCACTTGAAGTGGGTAACATATTTCCTCTTTCCCATCCCACCCATTAATGCATAGAAACGTCCTGTGAAACACACAAAAAATCTCAACATCTTTCACATCTGCCAGCAAGCCATGCCCCCAGCCTCCTCCGATAATACCCAAATGTCTGCTCAAAATGGTGGCCCCTCCTCCTTTCCTTTCAAATGTTGCCAGCCCCAGGGTACACCCATCACAAGGACAGTCTGAGGATTTTAAGGATGGTTGTTCAAGTCCTTCATTCTCAGTTTCCTAATACAGTCCTGTTAGGCTACCTTTCACATCACTGGCTGGTTAGCTGGGAAGCCAGCTCATCTGAAAGGGACCTGAGATGGCTCTGTCATCACTGCTGGCAACTTAAATGGCTAAACACCCCCCAGCTCTAAATGGGCTTGGGACACAGCATTGCAAATGAATAAACTAAGCCTTGTAAGTCACATTTTAAAAACACACATGGCAATCTTCTGCCTTAAGAGTCCTAAAACTATTTACACAAACTTACAGACTTAGCGTGCCACTAAAATACAGCCACCCTGGGGCAGAAGGCATCAGTAAACTGTCTTACGGCAGTGAGAAGGAAAATTTTGGCCAAAACCACTGAAGCCAACCCTTGTCCTCATGCCAACTGCAATGGGATTTGTAACAAAGCAGACTAAACCTTTGATTTTAAGGTTTCATCTCAAAGGCTCACAACACAGTACTCCATTTATCCGCCTTAGAGGGATGAAAGGTTGACTCAAGCCTGTGTTTCCAGGCAATACAGACATTCCAAATTTGAGGCACAGTCCACTAAACTATCCCCTCTGGAAGGTGTGGAAGAAAGACAACATAATATAATATATATTGCAGGTGTCGTACTGCAGGCACAGGAAGATCCTCTAGAGATGATGTGTATTTGCAGAGAGCTAATGCCACAGTATCTTAAATTCCAGGTAGTGTCCTTGAATTCCTGTGAAATGGTAGGAGCCCCGGGCTCTATTTTGTGCTGCATTCAGCCCATGTGATCCCCATGACTGTAATGGCAATACGGATATTGTAAATCAGTGCAGAATTTGGCTCCTGATAGCTGTCTAGTTCCTTTCACATGTGCTGTCTCAACAGAAATATGCAAAACTGTCAAGTAAAAAGGAAGCTTGGGATATTCTGCCTTCAGGTCAGAGGTCATTGTCTGTCTTCGACTCATTGCCTGTCATGGTATGTACAGTATGTGTCACTTTTCAAGTACTTAAGTATACAATGTTCTAGGAAAAGTCAAGAACACTATGTGTGATCTTCAATGTGTCAAAAACAGGGTATTGTATGCAGAGTGGGGTCAAATATGATAGCATTCAGATCAAACTAACATAGTTAAGCTAAAATAAAAGGCTTTATTTAATCAACGGATCTGCCAGCCACATAATACTACTTCTCTGCTGCTGCTACTTTCTGTCATGCAACTGGAGAATATTGACTATTCTCTGGTAATTTCATCCCTCTTCTATGGTACATTGCATTTGCTCTAAATGATTTTTCCCCCAATAAGACAGCAACGTACCAGCTACCACAAGTAGCATATTCCCAGTGGGATTTCCCTGCCCCAAAGGGGAGGGGAGGGAAGGGGAAGGAAGACCTTCTTTCTGACAAACATGGTTCCTTTTCCCTTACAATAAGTCTAGCTAGGCTCACATACCAGCTGGTTCTGTGGTCCCATGCTGTTCTGTGCCTCTGCCCAACACCTTTGCAGGCGTGTACATAAGGAAAACCAGGAGCAGAGTTTTCCAGAACTGTAGCTAACTTCCTATGGCTAGGTAAGGAACATTTAAGGCCAAGAGATGTATCCTTCACTGTAAATCTAAGGAAATAGCAGCAGGGATGGAGCATTAAAATGTGTTTACCATGAATCCCAATGCTTTTAGTAAATGTGAGAGGTGCTTTTTTTTTGGCTCCAATTGAAATATCATTTAAGTAGATATGTACCTTTTCTCACTCATGTGGCGACATCTGAGTCTCTTTGCTACTGTCAAAGCTTGGCCTGGCAGGAAAAGCCTGAAATCCTCTGCTACCAACTACTGAGAGGTTATACGGGCCAGCTTTCAAAAAAATGGCTTCCATTTTTGTACCGCCAAATCAAGTGCCAAGAAAGACAAATTTCCCTACATTTCAGTTATGTATGCCAGCAATTTATGGGACTAAAAGTGGAAACATGCATAAGGCAATTTTGAACACTTGGCTCTAAAAACCTTTCTACTTGCAATTTCAACTAGCTGATCTCATAAGATAACTTAAAATATTACTCTGTATCTGTACCATTGCCATGGCCAGGGCCAGCGCTACATTGAGACCTGTTGTGCCAGCCAGTTTACACAAACACAGAACACGGAGATGGTCTGTGTCCCGCAGAGCAAACAATCTGTGAGAGGTAGGAGCAGCGGTAGCAAGAGAAATGCAACATAGGAAGAGGTTACTGAAAACTGTATCCATGTTATTTATCATTGGTCAAGATCCCCTGATTCTAGCTGTTCTTCCCTCTGTTCCTTCTTCCGTACAACCCTCTTTTCTTTAACAAGCAAATGCAAATAAATATGTCACCAAAAACAGCCAGTCCCATTCGACATTAGGGTTGCCAGCCTTCCCAGATTGGCTGTGAGTCTACCAGAATCGGCATCAATCTCCCGGTGACTATTGAAAGCGATCTGGGAGATGAATATTGTGAACAGGTTGAACACTACAATTAATGGCATTACGTCAGGTTGGGGCAAAAATTCTCCCAGAATAGCTTCAGTCAGAGTTGGCAACCCTATTGTATAAAGCCACTTACTGCAAGATATACACAGAGATGTCATGAACAGAAGTTAGGGTAAGTGGCATGGATGAGAGACCTGTTTTGCTTCCTTACTGATCGTCTGTAAATAACAACTACTGTCTTTTCAATGGCTTTCTGGTCACATGGTCACTTCTTGCTCTTAAATCACATATCAGGTCCTTCCAGCAGGGGCTCTTTCAGCTTACTCCACGCTGGTCCGGTCCTGCAGGGACCAAACCAGGAAAGCCAAGGCTGCAACTGAACTCCAACTAGCTTCAGGCATCAAGGACAACAAAAAGTCCTTTTTCAGATATGTGGGGAGCTGGAGGAAAAGCAAGGGCAATGTTGGACCCCTGCTAAACCAGATGGGGCAACTGACAACTGACGCCCAGGAAAAAGCCAACCTATTAATTAGGTACTTTGCATCAGTCTTTCATCAGTCACACGGGATGCCCATGCCTGCTATGGGACAGGGAAATATGGGTGAGGGGGATCCCCTACCCTCCATCAATGCTGACCTCGTGAAGGAACACCTTGAGAAGCTGGATACCTTCAAGTCAGCCGGCCCTGACAATCTGCACCCCAGGGTACTCAAGGAGCTGGCGAGCGTCAGAGCCCAGCCCCTGGCACGGATCTCTGAAAACTCCTGGCGCTCTGGTGTAGTGCCCGAAGACTGGAAGAAGGCCAATGTGGTGCCAATCTTCAAGAAAGGGAGGAGAGTGGATCCGGCTAACTACAGGCCCATTAGCCTGACTTCTATCCTGGGGAAGATCTTAGAAAAGTTTATTAAGGAGGCCATCCTTGAGGGACTGGCCCAGGCTAACATTCTAAGGGACAGCCAGCACGGGTTTGTTGCGGGTAGGTCTTGTTTGACCAATCTCATTTCCTTCTATGACCAGGTGACCTATCACCTGGACGAGGGAGAAGAGATTGATGTCATATATCTTGACTTCAAAAAAGCTTTTGATCTGGTATCCCATGATCACCTCTTGGCCAAACTGCCCAGTTGTGGCCTTGGCTCCACCACGATCTGCTGGCTGGGAAATTGGCTTCGTGGTCGGACCCAGAGGGTTGTGATTGATGGCAGTCACTCATCATGGTGCCCTGTGACCAGTGGGGTCCCTCAAGGCTCTGTCCTGGGACCCATACTGTTCAACATCTTCATTAACGATGTGGACATTGGAGTCAGGAGTGGACTGGCCAAGTTCGCCGATGACACCAAACTTTGGGGCAAAGCATCCACGCCAGAAGACAGGCGGGTGATCCAGGCTGACCTGGACAAGCTCAGCAAATGGGCAGACAAGAACCTCATGGTGTTTAACACCGATAAATGCAAGGTTCTCCACCTTGGGAGGAAAAACCTGCAGCACCCTTATAGGCTCGGCAGTGCTACGTTGGTTAGCACTACAGAAGAAAGAGACTTGGGGGTCATCATTGACCACAAGATGAACATGAGCCTCCAATGCGATGCTGCAGCTAGTAAAGCGACCAAAATGCTGACGTGCATCCATAGATGCTTCTCGAGCAAATCCCGGGACGTCATTCTCCCCTTGTACTCGGCCTTGGTGAGGCCGCAGCTGGAGTACTGCGTCCAGTTTTGGGCTCCACAATTCAAAAAGGATGTGGAGAAGCTTGAGAGAGTCCAGAGGAGAGCCGCGCGCATGATCAGAGGTCAGGAAAACAGATCTTACAATGACAGGCTGAGAGCCATGGGACTCTTTAGCCTGGAAAAGCGTAGGCTGAGGGGTGATCTGATGGCCACGTATAAGTTTATCAGGGGTGAACACCAGGATCTGGGGGAACGTCTGTTCACCAGAGCGCCCCAAGGGATGACGAGGTCGAACGGTCACAAACTCCTGCAAGACCGTTTCAGGCTGGACATAAGGAAGAATTTCTTTACTGTCCGAGCCCCCAAGGTCTGGAACAGTCTGCCAGCGGAGGTGGTTCAAGCACCTACACTGAACACCTTCAAAAGTAAATTGGATGCTTATCTTGCTGGGATCCTATGACCCCAGCTGACTTCCTGCCCTTTGGGCGGGGGGCTGGACTCGATGATCTCCCGAGGTCCCTTCCATCCCTAATGTCTATGAAATCTATGAAATCTATGAAAATCTGTTGTGGATCTGCCACTTGAAGTGGGTGTCTACTGCTGCTGCTATTCCATTGTCAATGGCTCGACGGATCGGCATGTGTAAATATTGCCAGCAAATGAGCAATCACTGGAGCATTATGGGTGTCCTCAAGAAACAGAAAGCCAGTGTCCTCATTTGTTTTGTTGAGATGTCTTCTATATCCTTGCTAGGACTGACCCTGAGGGGTTGTTTACATGCTTCTTGGGTCACATGATGCACCAGTCACCACAGTGGGCTGTCAGCCACTTTCTGCTTCAAATCAAGCATTCCCCTTTCTGCATACAATGGTTGCAACTGTTTTGGCAGCCATTTCCCACTATTTTTTTTCATGTCCTAGTTTTCTAGCTATGTATTAAATACTTCAAGGTCTACCTCTGTTCAAGGAACTTATTACATACTAACTTAAAGGTTTTTTGCCCCTCTGCCCATAAGTATCTCGACTGGTAATCTAGTTGAGCATTGCAATGTTGGGACAGTCTAATAATGCTTAGGATGAATCCCTTGCATCCACAGTTAGTTTGCTTGGATATTTTTTTTATTATTATTATTTTGCTGGGGGTGGGAAGGGGCACTGTGGTTTACTAAATCACATTTGTTTGTTTTCAAAGCTGATTTTTTTTAAAGCAATGATTTACAGTCATTTAACTGTATATAGTAAATGCTTTAAATGGTGAGTTTGAATTGATACATCAAAGGGAATTGCCTAAACGAACTACCTGTGAATTGTCTGTTATTAACTCATCTGGAATCCCAGAGCAAGCCAAATATGATGTATACATTACTACTCAAAGTGTTGGGCAACAGCTCAGTTTCAACAGCTCAAGATTTCACTAGCAGTTTGCCAATACACATAAATCTTTCCCATTTCACTGAAAGAAATCTACACTAACTTTAAAGGCAATTAGGAGTCCCATGTGTTTTCCAGTGGCCCGTTCTCATTCTGTTTTTATTGTATTCCAGATTTCTCTGCATCTCAGTATGCTCATCCACAAAATAAGAATATGGCCCTTCTTCACAGAGCTCATGAGGAATTCAAAACATTTTTTGTAAATGACTTTGAAGGAAGTTGCTACGTGCATGTACAATGTTGTTATACAGTACACAACCAATACATTATTATATATTAAGCAAATGTCCTTTCTTCTTTAAAAAAAAAAAGATAGACAGTACACACATATGGCATGCCAGAGCTTACAAAGATTTAAATTCTGGAAACTTAAAACTACTAATCTACATTGTCTGAAAAACAGAATTTATATGAGGGCATTTGCTAAACTAAAACCCGCCGGCCTTTTAACAACCTTGAAAAGGCAAAAAAAAAAAAAAAGACAGAACAAAAAAGACAGAACAAGGAGCGAAGCAACATGCTGAGGAAAAGTTAATTTTTTCCATCGGACTCTTTTGTGTGCCAAATTATCCCTTAATGTAAAGCCTCCTGCACTTTTATTTAAACAATGTACATAATTATGGACTAGCTTACCACATTCAAACATGGAACTCTCTGTTTCTGCTCTCCCTTGGGTCTGGCAGGGGGTCCGGTTTCTAAGCATGAGAGGCCTACGGTTAACCAGAGTGGGCCGAGAATCTACAGGGTAGAGTTGAAATACCATGGTAATTAACTATAGGTTAATCGTATTTACTGCAGCTCTGTTGTTACAAGATTCTCAGACAAAGGCAAAATTCAAGAAAACTAAAAAGAAACAGATCTTCATAGTTGATTTATTGGTAATGCAATTAGGATGAGGGAGAGAATCTAATTACCAAGTACTCTCACTTCTCTCACCCCCTCCCGTAACTGATTTAAAGAGGAAGCTATTGGTGTAATAACTACTTTCTAGTTTACTTTACTTCTTAACACTGCAGTTGTTAAAACAGCTTCAGTGTTTTCTCAGCTGCATTTTTATGTCAGTACTAAGAATCCAATGAAATGGTTTGTACATGTCAGAGAAAAGCAAGAGGCGGAGGCTTGAATGTGAAAACACCCCCAAAATGTTTCAGATGAGCAGAAAATTTACCTGAGGCTGGATTTTGATTTAGGAGAGTCCAGAAGAACAGGTCATGCATATGACTGTCCTTTTACTTCACAGAATTATAGGTACAAAGGCCCTGAGTGAGTGCCAGACTGTTTGCCTTCAGGTCTATTCCATGCAAATATATAATTGTGATGGGAAACAGTGGCGCTTCAAATGTACAGTTAAAACCATGTATTTATTTTAGATTGGTGATATAAAGACACACATGCCTTAATCTGCAAGGAGACAAGGTACAAAGATGTGTAGCTAAATTCCGCTCTCAGTAGGCAGTGCCAGGTCTGTGAGTAAGTTCCACAGAGGCAGCATTTCACCTTCCATTAATAATAATTATTGTTATATTAAACAGTAATAAAACATAGCACCTGCCAGCCACAAGAACCTAAATAACAAAATAAGTAAAACAACATGACTTTCAACTGGTAAAGCACTCCCTAACTTCATGGCATGCAATTTTGGGGGTCCATTCATTCACAGTCCTGCAAGTCTGAGCAACTTTTATCAGAACTGACTTGAGCTACAAAGACACAATCCATTATGCAGGCTTTTCGTCAGAGTTCAAGGATCTTCAGCTGTGGAACGTGAGGGTACATTCCTGTCTAATGCACAACATTTACTAATTCATCAGTAAGTACACCTAGCACCACTTCTAAAATGCAGCCAACTCTGGGGAGGACACAGTAGCAGTCACAGAACAGTACTAAATAGCTATTTAATAATGGAAGTGAGAATGACTACCATACGCACACACAGTTATCACCATGTATTTTATCTATTATACACCAGTTGTGTTGTATTTATTACCATAAGTTTCACATTTTCTCCAAGCCTTCAGTACACTGGCTGGGCAATTGTTGCCATTATGGATCTAAACAAGTAACAGTCTCTCTCTGTGTATATGTTTTTATATCCTCATCACCAAAGGCACTGAGCACCTCCCAACTAAATAAAAACAAACAAAATGTTCACTGCTGTCTCAAACTGCAAGCACAGACTGAAGCATGGCGAAATGTGTTCCCCACGTGTGCAAAGACGGTGAAGGGAACACACTGTGGGAAAGCCAAGCTAAGAAAAGAGCGTTGTATTTAACTCTAAAAGTGATGAGATCATGGTTGCTCTTACTTCATCTGGGGAGGAGTTCCATAATCTATCTCCAACTCACAGGAAAGCTCTACCTTTTATTCACTCCTGTAAACTTTTCATTATTCCTGTAAAATGGAGCTGTTAGTGGCTATACTGTAATTTCTTAGGTAGCTAAAGACAACCCCATGGAAGATTTGAATAAGAAGATAGAGACCTTGAGTTGAAGTTTAAATGCACTGGATGAAAGAGCAGTGTTAAGATGGGAGTACCAGCGTGATATGCTCAGTGACCTTTGTTGCTGAGCAGAGGGGGATTTATATTGGGAGAACACAGCTATTCAGGCTGGAACTTGGCCAGGACATGGAGGCTAACCTGAATTAGCAGTGTTGAAGATACACTTGTCAGAACTTGAAAGTGTAAATACTGAAGACAGCAGCTCATGCACCATGACTAGTACCTGACTTTGTAGACTCAGCGGCATTGTTATGAGGCTCAAATGAAGATATGATATACTAGCTATAGAGGAGTCAAACAGATGAAGAGATAGTAAATAGGCTGGCTAATTAGCCATACATAAGAAAACATTGTGAAAGAATTTTTTGCAAAACTAAAGATGTTATTACCATTCAGAAAAAGGAGTGGTGAATCTCAAAAGGTTATGCTCAACTCTCCAGGTTCCCATTCAGTGTGCGAGTTTCTACGGATTTCAAATGATCAAACCCAGGTTAAACTCAAGGACTATGTACTTATCCTCAACTCCATCCTCAAGCTGACAGTGCAGTTGGGGCCAATGTGTCTCGCTTCTGTCAACACAAAGCTTGATTCTACACTTCCAGTCCCCCGTGAAAGTTAAAGAGAGCAGAATGGGGGAACTGAGCTGGAATCTGGTTCATGAATCTAAGACGAAACATTTGCCCTAAAGCAGAGGTGTCAAACTCATTCCATCTAGAGCTAGATTGCTCTGTTAATTATGGTTCTGTGGATATAGCTAGGCTGCATATTACCCTGGCTCTGTAGCTGAGCTCCCACAGATGTTGGGGGAGGCTTGCCCACAGATCAAGGCTAGAATATAGCTGCAATACAGAAACTAAACTTTTTAGGGTTGATGCTGTCTGGCTTTTCATGTAGGTCCATGTATAGTTGCAGTCCCTGTGCTTGAGGAGCACCATGACTGTATTTTATCCCAAATGCTCTCAGGATAGTGAGTCTCCAAGGGAAGCAGAGGGTGGGAGGACGTAAGCTTATTTCTTGTCCCAGAGGAATTGTGGGCCTAGACCCACCAAGAAAACTACAAGCCTGCCTCACTGGGAGCGCAGAAACTAATTACAGGGGGGTGGAGGGAAAGGACAGACAGGGGTGGTAGCAATGATCATATGTTAATAATGGGGGATCCAAGATAGAGTAGAAGAGGTAGGACCATTGTCCTCTCCCAGAGCCAGCCAGTCCTGGAAGCTGAGTAAGCTATACTCCAAGAGGTGGCAAGTAGCTCAGCCTGCTCAGGACCTCTGGGATGCCTCCTGCTGCTCACACATGGCTCCTCCCTACTGACTGGGACAATAGAACCCTTACCAATACTTTTGTTGCACTGAGAATCACTCAAGCAGAAGGAAATGATTCAGGCCATAGTTAAAACCACCACCACTTCTGTCCTTTACCTGCTGGGACATGCAGTTGCTTTGTGAAATCCATCATCATGATCCTGAACTACTTGAAGATCCATCCAGTAGAGCATTATTCATTTTTATTGAGGTTTTTCTCTTGCACCCACTAGCATAACATGTGAGCAACTCTGAAGTCTCAGAGTTAAACCTCTAAGATGAATGGGGACTCTTCACACCAAGCTTGGAGCTTTCAACACAAAACAACACTGCATAGTCTCCCACTTAGAAAAGGCCTTTTGAAACCATAAAGCTATGAAATGACTTTTTTTTAAAGTAATTTTAACTCTTTTTTTACTTAGTTTGTATCCTTCAAAATCTAACTATCCTCTGGACTGAAGAAGTATGTCAAACGGAAGATAGATGTGGTGGTGAAGGCACTCCACTGGCACTCAGTAGATGAGGGTTCAGTTCCCTGGTTTGTCCCAGCCTTCCTGTGTCTGATCTCAGGCAAGAAGACATGCAAAAATCTAGAACTCTTGGTTCCAAAATGATGCCTTTTATTAGACCAACTGAGAAATTGCAAAAAAAAATATCTTTTTCTGCAAGCTTTCAGACTCTGCAAGCTTTTGGGCTCAGGGAAAATTGAAGAGGTAAAAAGTCTCTATATGTAGGAAATAAACTTCATTTTTGCACAGAGAAAGCAGAAGTGGGGAAACTGTCCCTCAGTCCATGACAGTGTCTTTGTGAGCTTGCTCTTTGTTGTGTAGATCAAGCAGGATTTCTTCCCTGGTGGTATGACATGGCAAGTAGGGAGCCCTGTTGGTCTGAAACAAAAAGAAATGCAAAAATCTAGAATTCTTGGTTCCAGAATGATACCAGTTTTCCAGCTTCTGCTTCCTCTGTGAAAAAATGAAGTTTATTTCCTACACATGGGGAGTTTTTACTTCTTGAACTTTCCCTGAGCCTGATGAAGGGTGCATGACCCTGAAAGCTTGCAGAAAAAGATTTTTTTTTTTTTTTTTTGCAATTTCTCGGTCTAATAAAAGGTATCATTTCTGGAACCAAGAGTTCTAGATTTGTGCATTTCTTTTTGTCTCAGACCAACACAGCTACCACATACATCCCTGATCTCAAGCAAGTCACTAAGGGTGCTATACACATGCTATGACACATTCTGATTAGAACGAGTCAGAGCAGACTGTCTGCTGGAGCGCTCTAATTACGACTCTTCAGCACGCTGCAGCATCTTATATTCAGCATCCTGTGTTTCAAAGTGGCGGTGGGGTCACTTTAACTAAAATTAGTTGAATGAGCTTTAGTTAAAGTGCCCTGCCATCATTTTAAATTGGGATGCTGAATACATGAGGCACTGCAGCATTTTAATGAGAGTGCCTCTCAAGAGCTGTTTTAATTAAAACGCCCCACCCCACCCCAGAGAACCCCCCACCCGCACCCTGGAGCACCCTAAGGGCCGTATCCAAACTTTGTAGGCACTTAAGCAGGATTTAGGCATCTCATTCATAAAAAATATCCAAATCTGCCCTCTCAGGCACTAGATTCCTTAGGCACCTCCACTGTGGCCTAAAAAAGATTCTAGGTACGTTTAGGAGTTCAGAAGTAGCCCCGATCAGACACCTAGGTTGTATCTATGTGAGTGGCAGCCTGCAAGGTTTTTATTGTGCATAACCAAATACTAAACCACTGCACAGTAACCAACATCCTCATGGTCTTTTTCCAATGCTACTGTGCAGTAGCTCGTTACTACTGCATCATGGTTAGTGCCCCCCAACGCTACTGCACAGTATCAATGAGCTACTGCGCAGTAGCAGCTCATGTAGACATGGCCCTAGAGACCCAACTCCTAGCTCAGCTCTGCTGAGATCCAAGTCAGTGTTGAAAGTTACCTAAATTCAGCCTAAATGAATACTACTATAGCCAGAGCCTGTTGCTTCAGTGCTGAGAACATTCATGCAGTACCCTCAGAAGTGAAAGGGGTGCTGGTACCCATCTTTTGCCAAACAGCTTGCTGACAAAAAACTTGTTTAGCAAGCAGGAGACCTGGTTTACAGGCCCTTCACAATCCTGAAGGTATTCAACCACATATTTTCCTATTTCTAAGTACAAAGACCAAAGTAGGCTTGAGCTGGGCTGAGTAGGATCCTGTCTCCACCAACCAGCTGAAACTGACAGCCAGATGTTCAAAATTCATGGCACTGGGAAGACAGCAACCTAGATAGATTCTGCCTTTGTAGCCTAGTGGTTATGGGAGGGGAAAGTCATCGAAAAGTAGGGTTGTAAAGAAACTCAGGAAGTCATCTAGTTCAACCTCCTGCTTGAGACAAGATCATCCCTACTTCAATGATCCTGTGCAAGCGTTTGCCTAAACCAGTGGTTCTCAAGGTTCTTAGACTCAAGGCACACCTCAGAAAATGCCAGCTTATAATTTTCTCTGATTTTTTGACTACAGAAAAATAATAGAACTATGCTTCAGTTGCAAATATAAGTCAGAAAGCCCACACCAGGTTAGAATGTTTTTAACACTATGAGTTTCTATTTAAAATCTCAAGGGTTTACCTTGTGAATCACATGCAAACATTAAAACCAAATGGTGCCAACATTGCATGGCACACCACAACACCCATGAAAGATCTCAAGACATACCAGGGTGCTGTGTTGCCATGGCTGAGAATCGCTGGTCTCCAGTCCCTTGCTGTGATGAGGTTTTTTCCAACCACTGGCTGTCTCATATAAAATGCACACACATTTGTGTCAGCAGTTTCTTAATCTCTCTACCCTAGGTCCATATCTGTAAAGTTAGGCTGATACTTCTTTCATTCCCCTTTAGTTTGCCTTCCCCATTTCGACTGTTTGTTCTTTGTGGTGGGACTATGTTTATGCTGCTAGTAAAGGTCCATTTTAAGGCTACCCTCAGGCCCATACTCACCACACACATACAAAGTGTTAACCTCTTATCTTGACCTCTGTTGACATAGTCCAGCCCAACCCCAGACACACTTCTGAGCTACAGGAGCATAAGATCAACACAGCACCCACTTGGCTCCCAGCCACTCCTCCATCAATATATTAAGAATTCACCTGGGCACTGCAGGCCTCAAGCACAGAAGCCTGATAGAGGCATTCCCATGATTACCTGAATCTGATTTCTTGCCCTTCTGCACTTCTTCCCATCTCTGCTTCTCACTAGAGACAAGCAGCCCACAGACCAATTCTGCTGCAGAAACAGAAGGTACAATGTGAATGCCTTTGTTCCAAGCCACAAGGTCTAATGTAGACAGGCTCCTGCGGCTTAGACTGGCTATGAGTGGCCCTCGGGAGTGACCTGAAATACGAGTGTAGACCTACCTTATGTGTTTAAAGAGCATTTGGCACCATGGGTCCCCAATCTCAGTTGAGCCCTGTAGGCGCTACCATAATACAAATAATAAATAATAATCAAGTGTGCTGTAAGACAGCTGCTGCTGTCCTAAAGTTCATAATGTGACATGGTTTTTCACTGACACACAAAAATGATATTGATGGCATGATCAATATAATTTGTCTTACACATCATTTTAGAAAGGTTGTTCTGTATAGCTGGTTCAGTTTAATGCTGACTTTATTACAAACCAGGAAGGGGGGTCTATTCTTATTGCTAAGTCAATTTTCCTCCATTTAAGAAACCAGCATAGGAGAAGAAATAGCAAAAACAAGGCATCATCTGGTACATGGTAGATGAGTACTTGATTCAATTAATATACATAAATGTAGGTGAAAATGAAGCCTTTTCATGAAATCCCCATACAGTAGCTACTTCATTTTGGTCGAGTATTAGATTTTTTTTTTAAATTGTCCAATCTGATATAGAGCACCAGTCATGATTTTACAAACATTATCCACAAGTGATTATGTACATACACAGGCCAGGGGAACAGAGAATTGACTTAATTTGTCCTGCTTACATTTAACTTGCTATCAACAGATTCCTGGCATAAATATTTCAATGAAGGAACATGACTTAACAAGAGAATTTCATCAGCAATAGGTTTGTTTTTAACATGACTATAAATCATAGTTCATGTAACTGTTGTAGAGAAGCTTTTATGAGATTGTATGTAGTTTATGGTAAAGACAACTTCATGTGAGTGTCCATGTAGGGTAGGATCACCAATCCTGAGATAGCACAGGATTGGTGATCCTACGGTGAAGCCAGCTGGGATGGCAGGTGAAAAATGTCATTTTCCTTCCCACTCTCTCCCTGTCCAAAACATGAATAGGGACCCTTAAAAATAAAAAGTAGAGTCTAGGCTAAAACTACCCAAGGGAATATTTAACTTGCTCTTTAGTCATTTACTTATGCTTTAGGCAACTGTTTGCTGTGTTATTTGATGGAAAGTGTATTACCTTAGCAACTGCAGCAGCCCTGTGATACCTATGCAGGGAAACAGAACCAGATATCTTTGCAAAGAAACCTTCACCAGAAAAAATATCAGCTTCTGAACTTCTTACTGTTACAAAAGGGCATTTGACCCTAAGATGGGCAGACCTTCCCAGGTCTTTTGTAATGACTGGGCAGAAGGAAGAAATGGTTTTCTGTCACTTACATTGTATCTTTACTGTTGTCTTTCCAGTTTGGAAACTAATGGGAAGAAGGTGCAAAATAGACCATAGCTACCAATGTGGCAGGAGTCTGAGCAGTGCAACAGGTAGCTGCCGGAGGTTTACTCTTTCTCATTTGGCCATCTTCTTTTGCTATCAGAGTGC
Source organism: Crocodylus siamensis (assembly GCF_052110815.1). Classification (NCBI taxonomy): domain Eukaryota; kingdom Metazoa; phylum Chordata; order Crocodylia; family Crocodylidae; genus Crocodylus; species Crocodylus siamensis. The sequence goes on from NC_143395.1 coordinate 179,929,802, forward strand.
CCAAAGACAGATCTCACAATAGTACTAAGAAGCAGCCAGGGAAACCCCAGCTGTTACAGATCAATTTTTTTCTAGGAACCAAAAAAAAAGTATGTTTTTCCACACTTACATTTGGGCACAATCACTTACTTCCCTGAATCCCACTCATGTGTCATACTGCAGCTATAAAAGGCCTCCAGGAGCCTTGAAACTGTGGCAAAATACAGCGTATAATGTGACTGAGAGAAACAAATGACTTAGGAGACCAGAAATTTAAAAGACAATTTATTGAAAATATACACCTAGCATCTCCAGGTATATCCCAGAATACCTCAAGACCATAATAACAAAATCTAAATGTTTGTATGATAGGTAAAATGTGTTCAATGAATTTCCTAGAAATGTTCAGTCTACTAAAACTGTACAAAACAAGATAGAATCATGGCCAGAATCTTATCTGATCTGTATTAATAACATAAATGCCAGTACTGGGCTAGGACCTAGGAGGCCCAGTGTTGGACCCTGTTGTGTTAGGTGGACCCCGTTGTGTTAGGTGCTGTAGACACCCAAAATATATAAAGGATCCCAAAAAGATGTCATCTAAATAAAAGCTGAATGGCACTAAATCTGGAGGAACTGCAGTGAAGCCTATGAAGGTATTCTACATTTTCATTTGTTCAACTGAGACTGGAGCACAGAGACCCTTACAGCAGCCTCTTAACTCACTTTTATTTCAATCAAAGTAAAACACACCCCCGATGGCATTTTTGCACTAGAGAGGAATTCAGGACCTATGGGTATTCCCATGTGCCATGGTGACAGGAGCATTAGAAATACCATAGACTATTAGATTAGATTGATCAGAGAAAGACACTCCCAATGCAGACTATAATGAGCTGCCATTTCTTGACATCCTTTTCAGAAGTAAGGTCAGACAACTATTAGAAAATACTGCAGTTATATAGTCATGGACCTAAACTCTCAGCATCTAACTCACTATTATCCTGCCCCTTGTATAATTATTTATCAGATGAATGTAAAAGACCACAGTGTAATTTGGTAGTATTTTATACCTGCTTTCTCCCGCTGCGTATGCCCACACAAGGTGCTGAGGAACGGGGCACTCACACTGTAGTCTTTGCTCCTGTAGGAAAAGTGAGAACACCCTCTCCACTGCTAAAATGAGAGGGAAAGAAATGTCTGAACACACCATGGCAGTGCCACACCTAACCAGTTCAGAGGTGAGGTGAGATGGAAAAAATTCCTCCACGCCTTTCAACGAAATATGTTGGCAATCTGATTGCCCAGACCAGTCAATCCATCTCATCTCAATCCTGTGACAAGCATTCAGAGGTGGGGAGGGAGATGGCACTCTGTTTCTTGAATTAAATGAGCAGTTGTGTTTAGATCCTGGTCCCGTCCCCGCCAACACTGCTCTGTCTGATCGTCTTGTAAAATGGTAGTAAAATATCCTATTAGCAGAGAATCGCATCTAAATAATTGCTACCCCAAGAAAAATTGCCTGTGCATGTGTCTCTCTCTTGCTTACTCTCTTTTTTTAAACCAAAAACGTTACTTTGACAGCTTCTTGAGCAGTCCCTATGTGTGAACTCACTTCAAGGTTCTATCTGATATGGTGCCAATGGACTATACTCAGCTGAGGATCTTAATTATGATGATTGTATGTAAGTCCATTTCCAAACTTCCTGGAATTCAGAGCAGTACTGTATGTACATCTTTAATTTAATTACTATTTATTATTTATCTCTTCATAAGCCTTGCAGCTTGGAGTCTTTAAAGAATTAGACATGTACCACTAAGATATGCAGCACAGAGTATAACAGCTTAATCATTCTTTCTGTTATTTTTATTATTCCCTTTTCCCTCTAGTATATTCTTTCCTGCATTAACCTCACATAAAGTAATCCTTCCTGTGGGAGGGGGAGCAGGTATATCACGGGTTGTCTCACAGCCAAACCCTAACCCCACAGTCCTTTAATCAGCAGGATAAGACTTACCATACATTAAGCAAGAGTACATGGGCCGCAGGCAGCCTGAGCTGCTTTTGTCCTCCCAACTACTATTCCTTATCACAGAGCAAAATGACTCTTCTCCCCAGCATGGCTGCAATCCAGAAACACAGTGCATCTGATGTGTGCTCATTTCCATACATCATCAATGCCAGGGATTCAAACAGTGGTCGCAGAGCAGAGGGACTGTAACACTCATTCTAAATCACTCACTGCATCTTCAAAGAGCAAAAGCACTCTGTTCCAGTGCTTCTAAACATAAATGACAGTATGCCGTGCCTATCAAAAATCACTTCAGTGATCACATCAGCACTGGAAGGATCATTGCAGATACATTATGCTGGGGCTTTGGTAGAAGGCTTTTGTATATACTATGTGAACTGTGGATGGACAGAGAGGTGATTATTACATATCAGTCAAACCACAGAAGTGTATTTTATGTATTTTTCCACTGTAGTATATGTGTATAATCAACTGGTTAGTGTGAACACATCTATCTGGCTGCCCTCTGTGGGGTGGACTCAGAGGTGTTCAACTATATATCATAAACCTCACACTGCCGACACCCACCAAAAATGTTCCTGTGGCCCCAGTGCCATGGGCCTGTGCTTTGGAAGCAGGAGAATCTGCATGTTGTTTTGCATGATGCTACAAAGTTGCTAGTGGCCACAATACGGTAAGATGAACAATGTAAAATGTGGTCATAGACTGTACATATATAGTCCAACAAAAGACAGCTCTACAGTATCACCAGGCTCAGGACTTTCTGTGAAACTTTCATACATTTTCTTTTTCTTTGAAGCACTGATAGTTCTTGCTTCAAGATTAGAGACAGAAATTAAACCACAAACTAAGCGATCGGAAAACGGTTCAAACGTGTAGCACAATATAAGTTCTGTGCACATAAACTGCTTTCAAAATAGCCGAAACTGGCTTAAGATAAACCTAGATGGATGTAGTATCAGACTTAACTGATTTAGATTAAATTGCTTTATTGAACTTCTGTCCGAGATGCCATCCAGATTCATGTTAACTCACAGTCCCCCAACATCCCAGGATGCTTTGCACCTCTTCCACAAACTCCCCCGCGCAGGACAGGTGGGCTAGGCTTGGCCCAAATGATCCGCTGCAGCTGAGCAAGAAGGCATGCTGTAGTGCCCCCTGGCTTCTGGCCTGGGCCAGCACAGGTATGTGGCTGCATTTCCAAAATTAAAAGTTAATGTCTGTTCACTTGTTTATCAGCTCAATCTGCACAGCTTAGACTAACCTGCAAAGATTAAATTGATTGAGCCTTGGGTTTTTTGACTCTCTGTTCTTAGCCCAAATGTATCCAAAAACTCCAATGGACACTCAAACTGCAGAGTTACACTGACTTCCATGTATAAACTGTGCAGCACCAGGAATTCCACATGATTTTGACGCAAACCACCATATGTTGCTCTACCCTTACTCAAAACTCAGTCTTGGTTCTAGATTTTAATGAAATTCAAAACTAGACATGCTTTTCATGGTTTTAAATATCACCACAGACGTTTCAAACAACAATAGCAACCAAGTTGAACACCTAGAACAGGAGTTTACAAATTAGCTAATTGATCTTCACAGCAACCACAGTGAGACAGGAATTGTTATATGAAAAAAAGAGTCTGAGTGGTTAATTGCCCAAAGCAAAAGCGAGGGGGTTTGTGACAGCCCACTCAGGAACTCAGGGGTTCCTAGTTCGCAGTCCCACCCTTTAACCACCGAGACCAAGGGCGGGCAATTACTTTGGGCAGAGGGTCGCTTACTGCGTTTTGGCAAGCCATTGAGGGCCGCATGACAGGCAGTCAGGGGCAGATAAATATTAATTTTCTAAATTTTTAGGCTACCTGCATCCAGCCTCTGGGCCACATTTTGCCCACCCCTGAACTAGACAATGCCTTATCTCAAGCAGAAGAGGTACCCCACTCATCACATTTGTACCAAAAAGGAGCAGCAGCATAACTATATGGACTTTAAAGAAAGCCAAATGCCTCCAGCACAAGCACAATGTTTCTCTCAGAAGTCAGAGAGCAGAAGAATACCTCAGCATTTTGAAATTATTGGGTCTGTGTTTGGGCCAAGCTGTTGAGCATTTCAACTGCTAATCTCCTGGAGACGTGGGTCAGTCACAGACCTCAGAACAAGCAATCTCACCCAAATGGAATTTCTGAACATGGAAAGTAACTCGGATCAAATCTGCCTTAAATCGCTACCACATTTAACCAATGGCAGATTGGCCCAACTCCTCTCTACTCTGTAGGGCACTTTGCTTTTGCTAGATGGCAGCGTGTAATATCAACCCAACTTTTTCCTGTGATACCACATTTTGATTCCTTTATTCTCACAGAGCACTGGCCTCAGGAGCCATTGATCCTTCTCCCAGCTCTGCCTGTTGCCCACTGAGTAACTTCAGGCAAGTGTCTTTCCTCTCTGTGGCTCAGTTTCCCTATCTGTAAAAGCACTTTTTCCGAGTGCTTTGATATTTGCAGATGAAATGAACTACATAAGATCTAGGCATTATTAGGAAGCCAAAAGGGATCTAACATGAGCAGTTTATAAACAGGTCTCTCATTTAGCCTGAATCATTCTTTATCGCTTCGGTGAAATGCAATGCTTAGGAGTGTGAAAGACTGATAGCACATGTGAAAAAAAACCATGCAGGAGGGGCTCTTTACAAGCTTTCCCACAGCCCGCTGCCAATCCACCTAAGTCCTGATCTGGATGAAACATGCCACCTCATCCGAGCCTTGGTTTCCCTTCAGTAGAAACTGTGAGTCACGCTGCAGTCTGCCAAAATGTACACACTTAGCAGGACCTATTTTTTCAAGAAATTTCAAACATTTCCTCCAATTTGAGGTGAGGATGAGGGAAGGAGCAACCCTTGGTGTGCCCCAAGCCTGGAATGTTTCCCTAGATAGTCTTTCAATTGGGACTATTCCTGCCTCGTACCTTGCTCATTGTCTCAGCAGGTTATTAAGAAGGCAAAAGCTATCTTTCATCTTCTTGAGAGAAAGTAAGAGGAAAGGATGAGCCTAAGCAGAGTACTCGATATTTTTTATTTTATTCCCCTCTTGGGCTCCACTTGATTTCATCTCTGAGCATTTAACCACAGCGATCTGAGGAGTACCAAGGTGGCAGTATTCAGAATTCCCCCAAATAAAGGAAATTGCTATTGTGTTTGGCTGTGTACATTCTCTTACTTAAATTCAGTGCCTGTAGCCTCTGTCCAAATGGCTACCGAATAGCCATAGCCCCTTCAGAGAACATACCTACTTTCTCCTTGGCCACAGCAGTGCACTATGGAATCGTGCAGCAGCACAGTGTATGTTGGAGTAGGGGGAGGGAAGAAGCCAGGGCCCCCCATTTTTTAAGGGAAATGCTGGCTGTTCATTGATCACTTCCCCTTCCAAACCCACCCCAGCATAACACATTTCTTTTTCTCCTTTGAAGTTCGTGAATAGCAGCCTTCCTGGAAGTAAAGACTAGACTGCTTTGCCCAGGGCAAAACTTAGCCATCTCAGAGTTTTCCATTCAATTCTAACAAAGAGTTTCTGGCATGAACTAAAAGGTAACTGCTGTTCCAGTCCAGTGTCCAGAGATTATAGCAGATCAAAATAGAAGGGTGTCGTCACAGGTCTTGCATCATTTTGCGGTGATGAAATGCAACCAGGGGAAGGGAATGATGACAAGAGAAGAAACGTTTCTGAAAAGAGTTCCTGTGCCCGAGTCAGGCTATGGCCAATGAAGCAAAAGCAATTTCCTGGCCAGGCAGCAGAAGCAGCTTCCACCCTAGCTTCCTTTGCTGTGCAACTCCTCACTTCTCAGCCCAAGAGGGGTTGTTGGTCTGTGGTTGTGAGCAAGGAGCAGAACAGGGGAATGTCCTGTCTCCTAACAGTAGGCAAAGAGAGCTGCAATTCCAAATGCCCTCTCTTATTTTAACCCCTGCTTAGAGCTATCCTGAGCACAGACTGCTGGTGCAAAACTTTGAGGTGGTTTTTGCAATGTGGACAAATGTCCACTTGGGTCTAGTTTAGGACTATGAAGCTTTCATGACCTAAGACGAATGTGAACACTGATCTCCAGAGGTGAATGATTAAAGCTCCAATCTCCTGCAGCAGACACATCACACGCTCCATCCTGATTTGGAGACAGACAAGAGTGAGCCAGAAGGCCATTTGCACTGCTTGTGAAGCAATAATTTGCCATTGCTTTATTTATTATCTGAAACCATTTCAAATGTGCGTAACTGCCCTAAGTACACTATGGTTTCATTCATCTCAGCTGAGGTTCCAGAGGACAATACCATTAAGTAGAACCAAACTCATTTCTGAAACGATGGTGACTGAAAGACTGAAATATGATATCACTTCATTGCAGAGCAGTCTCCTCAGGTCACTGCTGAAGGCAATAGATACAGCAGCGTAGGGAAAAAGCCTGTGCTATTTGCAGCCATCAAACCAAACTTGGCTAGGGTAGAAAGGAACAAACTTTTGCCTCTAGCAGCCCATGTAGAGTTTCTCCGTTCAGAATCTTGATTAGGCATTTAAACAGCACCAAGTCCTACTGAACCTACTACTATGCATAAAAATAAGCCTTGTTCATTCTGTGGGGTCAGATCCTCTGATCCTGTCAAACAGGGCAGCAGTCTTGACTAATGTGAATTGTAGGGATATGCACCCAGCTAGCCATTCATGTTAAATAACAATATTTTTTCCCCTAGGAGTTTAAGAACAAAGGTGGGAATTTTAGGGGTTAAACAATAAAGTCTGGAGTTAGGGCATCAAGTTCCTTGACTACTGAAACCCAGACGGGGGTGGGGGGGTGGAGGTTGTTGGGGGGGTTTTTCCAACACAGTACTGTTTGACAAAGGTGTCATGTGATATTAAACATGATCTCAAACCTGTGAACACCGACCTTTGCCCCTCCTTTCAAATCTGAAATGTAGATTTGGCTTGGAGACAAAATCCCGTCTACAGACCAGCACTGAAAGTTTGCACACCAGTTTGAATTGAAATGGTACAATGCTGGGGTCAACGTAACACAAAACACTCGGGCCACTAGACATAACACAGACTTTTTATTTCTAAACATCATTATAGTAGTTGGCAGCCCCATCCCCCCCAAGTCTCAAATGGACATGAACTTTCATTTAATCTCGTCAGGCAATTTTACAATCAGTTTCATAATTCATTCATGGCCCTCACAGTTTTACTGTTTGATATGTTGTGCCTTATCTAGAACTTTTACATGCCCCATCCCCGCTGCAGGAGAGGGGAATCTCGAGAAGGGATGTAGAAATATGTTTGTTACTTTCCACGGTGTAATTGTAAACCACAAGGAAGAATATCCTTCCTCATTTCACAGCTAAAAAATCTAACAAACCACAACTGCCTTCCTTGTTCAGACAGAGGCAGGCTGCTGATAAATGGGATTTTGAGCAGTCAAGCTTATGCTAAAACACAATAGTGGGGAGGATATCCCCTGTGCAGATGTTAGCCCCTATCTTTTGAACAGTGGTTTTTAATAGAGAAGCTGTGGAATCTGATAAAGCAGCTGGATTAGAAGGATTTATTGGCAGGTACTGGAGAGTCACCATATTAATCAAGAAAGGAGGTGAGGTTTAGTGGACCTGGAGGTTCAGTATGAGCAAGGCTGAGGGAAAAAAGCAGAAAAAATATTTGTGGGCCTTTCAGCCAATTAAAACCCAAACTGCAGTTGGCTGTTAAGGCAAATATTTGTGTAGGTCTATGATTGTTCACACAGGCACTCTTGGAAAACAAATTTCGCCTGCACAGCTGAAGCGTGCCTATACACATGCATAGACGCTGTTTCAACGCCCTGTAGCTACAACGTGTCAGAACAGCCTTGATTAATAAAGTCTGCTCGAGTGTGGCAAATACCATGCTCCAGCAGATCCCAGCGTCATGTGTATCAGCATCCCTACACTGAAAAATGGGGGTGGGGGCACTTTAAAGCTTGATCACCATTTTTCAGTGAGGGGACACTGATACCTGTGACACTGTGGGTACTTTAATTAATACGGCTTTCAGAGCCACTCTAATTCAAGCGCCCCTCCTCACCTTCTGCAGCATGTCTACAAACACCTGAAATTCTTTATAAGAAGAAGTAAACTTCAGGAGAAGTGCAGCGACTTACAGCTAGCTTCAAAATGTTGCCTGCGAGGTCTGTAATGGCAGATACAGAATGGAGAAGGACAAACAGAAGGTGAGTCAATAGGCAAACGGCCCACTCATCACCTACATGGGCCTGCTTCACACATGCATCAAGGAAAAAGGAAGGTGCCCAGTGTACTAGGCCTGTGGCATCAGCTCACAAAAGTGAGCCTAAAATTCTGAAAGGGCAAGCTGTTCCTCTTCCTCCACTTCAATAGAGAGGACATTCAGCTCAAGGAAAGCATTAGCAGGACAAAGAACAGGAAGAAGGGCCTGACTTGGAGAATCCTGCAAGAGCAAAATGGAACCAGTAACTCTGTAACCTATCCCCGAGACTCTTATCTTGCTGGCTGACTGTGGAGAAGGAGCAGAGGGAGACAGGACACCTTGCAGAACAAGACTACAAACCTGGAGTTGGATGGAAGAGGGGGAAAGTATCTTCACCCGGGCTCTCTTCGGACAGTACACCTCTCTGGGTACTGCACTTCTCTGGGGGTTCCTCTAGCTGTCATTCCGGGAAGCTCACTTCGCTCTCTCCAGAGAAATCTCCATGTCTTCCAAATGTACCCCCTGCCCCTTGATGTCATAACCCCTTGATGTCATAATCCTTCTCCAGCAAGTCATGGTGGGGGGGGGGCTCCATTCCAGCTTAAATCCATTTGCCTCCGTAACTCTAATACTAGATATAAGCAAAGAAATGAACAGTTAACTGTATTAATGTTGACCTTTTTTTCCCTCTTGCAATGGATTGAAAGAGCTAACTCAGTACTCAGCCATCAGCACCTAGCCAAAGGATGTAACACTGGAATCTCCCAACTATTTAAAAAAATAAATAAATGCATCTGAAAATGCTACAGCAAACAGTGACGTTGGCTCTGCTGAACATATGCATTCTGCTTTTATTCATCCAAATAGTTTTAAAACAATTCCTTTCCCCTAGAAAACATTTACTTTTGCAAACAATCTGGAATAGTTTTAACAAAAGTATGAGAGCAAAGACTACTTATATTAAACTACACATAATGGATATGTGTGATGGGGAGAGAGAAGATCATCACATGGGAGCATTTCATCACCCTTACATATCTGTGACTTTGCTGTAATTTACAAAAGGCCAGGCTGCGAACCTCCTTCTCACACTGGTGAGCATGTTCTCACACAAGTATTCTCCTCGGCCTCACCTTTAGGGATGTGTGCACTCACGTTAGTGAGCACTGTCTAGTTCAAAGCAAGCAGTTCCAATCTCTTGGAGAAAAAAAAAGTAACACAAGCCAGTCTGAGATCCACAGAGGCAGAACAAAAGACATGTTTCAAAACCACAAAAGGGAAAAGTGTGATCAGAGATGGGAAGAATTCGTCCAGAGCACAAGATACTCATCCATTCCAACCATTAACAAAAGCAGGAAGCCAAAATGATCATCACAGGTTAATCTATAAAGTAGATTTAATCTATTCTTTACTCCTTTATTGATTTTCCCTTTTTTTTTTAGGCTGCCTCTGTCCCTTCAAACTTGAACCTCACTTCTGCTAGAGAGATACAGTTATATCAATTTTATTTGAATAGAAATTCAGCTCTTTTATCGTTCTGCATATTTTTAGGAACTCACTGGACTTGCAACAGGGGATTTTTAGGCTGGATATTAAAAAGAACTTTCTAACTATGAGAGTAGTCAAGCATTAAAACAGATTACTTAGGGTGTGATCTCCATCCCAGGACATTTTTAAGAGCAGTTTAGACAGAGAATTGCCATTTTAGACAGAGGTGATCCTGCTTCAAATAACAGTCTGAACTAAATGACCTCCTGTGGTCCCTTCCAGCCCTATGAACTTGCCAGTGCATTCCCATTTGCAGTGCAAGACAGAAAGAAGGGCAGCCAAGCAGCTCTCAACACAGACCTTGGAAAAGTGGAGAGAAAAAAAAGTGTTATTCCTCTGTAGCTCCCTTATGTGCAGCCTGGTTCAGTCCTTTCCCCTACCACAACATAAACTAGAGCAGAGATGTTCAACTTCTAGCCTGTAAGCCAGATTCATCCCCAAATACACTGTTACCCTGCCCATGGGTTTCCAAACAGATCTAAAAATTTTGCAGCAGGAGCCTTGTACACTTCTGCCACATTTCTAGACTCCTGGGGAGCTCTATGGTAGGGGTGGGCAAAATGCAGCCGGGGGGTGGGGGGCGGCAGATACGGCACACCAGGCCATTCTATCTGGCTTGCGGGGACCCTAAAAAATTTAGAAAATTCATATTAATCTGCCCTGGGCTGCCTGTCATGCGGCCCTTGATGGCTTGCCAAAACCCAGTAAGCGGCCCTCCGCCCAAAATAATTGCCCACCCCTGCTGTATGGGCTAGAAAGTACAGCGTTGTGCACAGGGACAGTATGAGTCCCTAGGGCCCTATCCCAGTGTGCAAAAGCAGAGCAGGGCCCTGGGGCCTGATCCCAGCATACAGAGTCCAAACCTGGCACACAGGACATCACATGACCCCAGAGCCAGATCCTGGTGCATAGGCTGCAATCTTGGCAAGTGGAAGCAAATCCCTGATCCTGGCATGTGGAGCCAGACAGGAACAGCACAGAGCCACAGGGCCTGATCCCATTGGGCAGGGCCCCCAGCCTCAGCACACAGAGGGAACACAGGGCCCTGGGGCTGTATCCCAGCATGCAGCACCCAATCCTGGCACATGGGAAGAAGTGGGGGTAGTGTAGGGGCTCAGGTCCCAATCCTGGCACATAGCAGCATTGTGGGGTCTAATTCTCACATGTGGGCCCAGTCTGGTCTGTGTACTGGCCCCAAGCCAAACCAATCAATCAAAACTAATCAATCAACTGACCCATGCAGCCAAAATGTTGAGCACCAGAACTAGAGCAACCTCTGAGCTGATGTCCCTTATACCCTGCTGTCTGTGACTCCAGGACTAGAGACAGAAGTTACACATAAACCGGTTTAAATGATCAGAAACTGGTTTAAGCCCATAAAAGAATAGAAGTTCAGTGGACATAAACCAGTTTCAAAATGGCTGAAACTGGTTTAAGATAAACCTGGTTGACTGCTGTATCAGACTTAACAGATTTGGGTCAAACCAGTTGATAAAATTTCCATCCAAGACCCTTCCTGGTTCAAGTTAAATCACAGTCCCCCGGTATCCCAGCTTGCTTTCCAGCCCTGGGTTGGGCTGTCTGCTTCATAGAGCAGGGCTAGCCCCTCCCCTCTGCTCCCTAGCTGGAGCAGTGAGGGCTGGCTGCCAAGGGCATGGGGTGAGGGGCTAACCTGGCTGGGGATGCACCCAGTTTACACCACCCCCCCCCATAAGCAAACCCTGGCTGGGGTCTGGGGCCAGGGAGGGAAGCTAAACACCCCTTTCCCCCTTCAAACTTACTGCTGGCTGCAACTGTGGACTAGAAATCCCAGAGGCACCTGGAAGCAGGAAGAAGTGATGAGCAACCCTGAAGAGTCCTGCTGCTGTACTGCTGGACTGCAAATCTCAGAGACCTCGGGGGCAGCAGGAAGAGGAGGTGAACACACAGCTAGAGAGCCGTGTTCTAGCACCCCCCAGCTTTTGGCCTGAGCCACTGCAGGCATGTGGTTGTACTTCCTGAATCAAAGGAAAATGTCTGTTCATTACTGTTTCAGTTTAATCTGTACAGTTTAGACTAACTTGCAAAGACTGAATTGATTCAGCCTTGGGCTTTTTGATTGTCTGTACTTAGCCTAAGGAGCCATTCTAACATGTCAGTAATGTCCAGAACATTGAGGAGATCCCTTCACACCCCTTTGCTTTAGCAATGCTCACTAGTGTTCCCTGGCCCTGTGCCACTGATGCAGGGAGAGCATTCTGCTTTCTGGATGCTCTAGCCTTCAAACCCCTTGTGCCACATGAACAGCACAAAGGAAACTGTTGTAAAGAAGAACTGGCCCATCATTTTTCCCCCTTGGCTATAGTGAAACACCCTGCTAGAACACATGGGGCATTTATACATATGCTTGAGGAGCAGGGAGGGGGAACTCTAATCTGGTGCATCAGTGTCCCTGCACTTAAAAATGGCAGTGAGGGCGCTTTATCTAAAGTTTTTTGAACAAGCTTTAGATAAAGCATCCTCCTACCATTTTTAAGCATGGGGACACTGATACACGAGACCCTGGGTGCTGCTGGAGCGCAACAATTACCACACTCCAGCAGACTACATTAATTGAATCTGCTCTGACCTGCTGTAATTACAGTGCATCGGAGCAGCCTTGCTGCTCATGTATAGGTGCCAATGGTGTGTTAACCGCCTTTCTTCACTTTCAGTGACCTACAGCCAAATACTTCACTCTCCCCCCTGATAAGCAGAAGAACCCATGTGATCCCATAAAGGTCACAAAAGGATTTGGAGCATTTAGAATATAGATGCAACCTTTGTCAATGGATTTCTGACTACCTGGGTCCAGTTGCCAAATACCAATGAGGGTGGGGAGAGGGACAGCAGTTTCGATGGTGGTTATTGCAACTCTGGGGCTAGAGCACCAGTTAGAGGGCAGCTGAGCTGGCGTTCTGAAGCTAGAAAATAAAGTTTCACCACTGTGCCAGGTCTGCTTACTCAAATAGGGCGAAGGAGTGAGAACCAGGCTGTTAACCAGGATCATATGTTAGCATTACTGACACTCTGGAAGGCAGCAATAGGATCCAGAATGACCTAGATTGACTGAAAAAAATGGTCCACAATCAATCAGATGACCTTCAACAAGGACAAGTGCACTTTGGACAGAATAACTGCCTGTCTTGAGGGCTAAGACTGGGGAAAGACTGGCTAGGCTGCAGGACTGTAGAGAAGGACCTGTGAGTTACAGTAGACCATGAGCTGAATACAAGCCAGTACTGCGCTTGTTAAAAAAAAAATCAACAGCATGCTGGGTTGTATTAAGAAGAGTGTCACTTACAAATAAAGGGAGGTGATTTTTCTACTCCATTCAGCACTGGTGAGGCTTCACCTGGAATACCATGTCCATTTTTGGGCCCCATACATCCTGAAGGATGTAGTCAGATTGGAAAGAATCTAGTGATTAGGGCTTGGGAAGCCAGACATATGAGGAAAGGCTAAAAGAACTGGGGTTATTTAGTCTGGAGAAGACTGAAGCAGAGATTTGGTAACAGTCTTGAAATATCTGAAGGGCAATTATAGAGAGGATGGAGATAGGCTTTTCTCTGTAGCCATAGGGGACAGAATTAGGAACAACAGCCATGAGCTGCAACAGAGCAGGTTGGAGACTAGAAGGAAATTTCTGTCTATGAAAAAGTGACTATGAAGGTAATCAAGCATTAAACCAGGCAACAAGAGAAGCTGTGGAATCTCCATCCTTGGAAATTTTCAAGAGCTGATTAGACAGACAGACTTGGGTGGGATGGTCTGGTTAGGGACAATCCTTCCTTGAGGAAGAGGCTGGACTAGATGACCTTATTAGATCCCTTCCAGCCCTCATTTCCTATGATCCCACTCTCATCTGCTGCATGGCTTCATCCCTCCCACACGTAAATGCATGCACTTCATCAGGCCTCATTTTGATACCCCATAACAGAGTTACGCATTACCACGTGGGAAAAATCTGCGGTGATTTCCAGAAAATGGATTCATCATTAAGGAACATCCCTGAATAGACACAAATATGCCTTGAGGAGAAATTGGTTTGCTTTCAGTTATCCTTTCTGATGTGTAGCTTTCCACCATGAAGCCATTATTCTGAAGAATAATACTGTATGGCCTACTCCCCACACAAAACTTGCTTTACATACCAAAACTGTCCGGTTTCCTCTTCCCCGTCTACCCCCACGTACATATCCACACATTCACTGAAGTAACAATAAACACTGGCATCTGGTTTTGTTAATGCCTGCTTGCAGCAGGATGTATTCCAGGTCTCTGTTGTAGACGTGACAGGATTTTATTTAGGTAGGGTCCTAAGGGCCCCTTAGGTAAGGTGACATGTAGGGTCAGCTCATTCCTTCTTCCACCTAGTTCACCGAAGAGTCTTCTTCAGTGCTCTCCCTTAAAAGCAATGGGTGATTTGCCATTGACTACAGTGGAGGAAGACTGTGCTACGAGTTACAAATAATTTTTACAAAGCCCTTAGGCAATAAAATTGAAATGGTTAAATATAGCTCTGATTAACAGAGGAGTAAATGAAGATCCTGTGGACTGTGATGATGGAAAGACCTCTACTGGCAACCACAACTGTCCAAAACTGTGAATCTGGCACTGCAAAATAGTAATTTTTTTTTTTTTAAATTACGAAGTTGAGGGATGTTTTTGTTTGTTTTTCCATTCAGACTTTTGAGCCTTGAAGGTGTAGTCAGATTACATTTTCAAGCTTTTCTCCGCAACCATGACGGATCAAAACTTACTGCTTTTTTTTTCAAGGATAGTGAAGATTATTCTATATTCTGAGGCTTAAAATCACCAGATACAGTGAGCCTTGGCAATACATAGCTGTAATACAGAGAAAGAGACACTGCTTAGGTCTGCAAGCAGAAGCAGTGAGAAATAGAGGGGAAGGTTTATGACTTATTATGAGATGGGGAGAAAGATGATCTCATCTCTCACACTGTCTCCTTTTCCTCTTCCCAACCACTTAACCAGCTTACAGCAGGTCTGAATCCCAGCCCTACTGGGGACCAGTTGCTCAACAGAGTTGACACTCCCACAAGTAGCACCCGCCGTGAGCAGGGATAAGCAAGCCACACAACAACGGAGGCATTTAAAGGCAAACAAAGAATTGATCAATAACTGACTACTGGTTTCAGAGTCTGCTACTTTGTGCAGGATGGCACAGCTGATCCGTAAGGCTTCCTATACATAAAGGACATTACTGACAGTAGCTTATCACTGATATAAACTTATACTGCTTTCTATTAGCTACCGCAGGTACCACAGCAATATGGTGATCCATGCATTGATTATGAGCAGAGAGGCGAGCTTGCTATTCATTAATAGCAAAATCCATTCATTTTAGTAGCAATCAATATACCCTTCTCTTGGTAAATAAATGTGTATATTTTAAGATTGTGCTTTGGAAAATAATTCAGCCCTGTATTTGTGATTCTTTAGAATGATGTTCTTCTAAATAATTTATTATTTGCCTGATAGTAGCTCTGAGAACCCCGGCCAGGCTGAGGGCTCCATTGTGCTGGGAACAATGCAAACATATTGCTAACAGCAATATATGCATTGAAAAGAGAGCTCAAGCTCCTGTTGGTTAATCTCACAAAAGAGACACAACTCAGTGAGTCTGTCATTGTGTGGTCCCCAAAAATTTATCAGAGGGGCCAGGACATCTGTATAGCAGATCTGTTCTTGTTTACTGCCTCTGAGAAGCCTGATCCACCCCCAGATATGCAGCAAAAGGTTATGCTGCCAGCCACTGCCCTACAGTCCTGCTGCCCTTGTGTCTCCTTCTCAGGAAGATTTCAGATTCCTGAAGGAGAAGCTGACCAGATAACTCTGACATAGGCGGGGATCCCAGTCAGACTGAAACCATGCCTACTCCCTCTATTTCCCTTTTCCATACCTGCAGAACCAAAGCCCTACACAGTAACCAAGGGAGCTCCCATACGGTTGGCAGATGGTGGCCATCAGACTGGGTAAGCAACAGCAGACCTTGAGCCCAAATTCTCTGGGGCATCCCCTTCTAGTCTTTACCTTTCAACTCTTTGATGCTGGAAAAGCAGAAGGCAGCAATGTGGAAATAGGTTCACTGTATTAGCTCAGGCGTGAGCTTTCTCTATTTATATTGCCATCTACATCCTGATATTTACATTTTGCCTTTTCACAAAGTTCACTTTGTAAATGATGAGTAAAATTCCCGTCTGTTCAGCCAGGCAATTTTAGGCCGCATGTGTGTGTATATGTTCCAGGTGCTCCTTTGTGGATTCAGGATGGAAAAAGCACAAGAACTCATAAAATGCCTCTTTAATATTGAAAGGATATCTGTGGGAGGATTACCACAGCACAGGTCTGATCTATTGGAAAGGTTTTTTATAGAAGGTGTTTAATACTATGTGCAACAAATGATAAAAACCATCTCACTGATGCTTCAGTCACTGGAGCCCTGAGCCAAGAATTAGCTGACTGAAGGCCTGTAAAACCTGCCTCATAAATACTGCTAGCCTAACTAACCTATGGCCTCATATAGCTGCCTAGCTGGTCCACTAACCCTGTTACATGCTAAATTTATGATTCCTAAACAAGATTAAAGAAGGATAGATTGGATTTATTTTCTCAAAAAAAAGGACCCTACAGTTCTAACAGAGTACTCCCTACCTAGCCACTGAAAGTGGACATTAGTCACTAAATAACAACTACTGTTTTATGATCCTCGCTGCGCTCATCTGTGCTATTTTTTAAACAAACCCTGACAACCAATGATCTATGCTTATTACAGGAAATATTTTCTTGGGGAAGGTCAGCTTGGAATATGTTTTAATGGATTATAAAGAAAGGACAGAACCAGAAGACAGGTTTGGGGTTCCAGGCATGCTTAGATATACTTTATGGTATAGTTTAGAGTTGACAAGCTAGATCCTGATGGTGGAGCTTTATAGTGAGATTATGGCTCTAGTCTGGATTAGGGCCCTAGAAATTCACTTATCTTGTGATATTTCTGTTACTTTGGGCCAAAGACTCACCACGGGGATTGCTGGCTCGCAGAGGATTTCAGCTGCACCCAACAGGAATCTAGAAAAATTCAAATTCTTCTTTTTAAATTTTGTACCTGGCCCAGAACCAAAACCATCAGGGGCAACTCAGATCTGGGGATGTGAATCCAATTTATTTATCTCTGTAATCAGATGGAACAGCCCCTTTACAAGAGATGCCATAGGGATTGGTGAAATGAACAAAAAAGCTAATCCCTGATCCAAAATGGAGCTATGTACTTGGTCCTCCTATAGTACTCAACAAGCCCTTAATCTCACTGTACTACATAGGAAAGTATAATAATGTTTTCCTGAGAAGTAATCTTTTGGAGTTTGGGGTTTTTTATTAACTTTGAAAAGAAAAATTAGCTCTCCAATCACTGCAGTGCCCTACCATCTGAATAATGTTTTTTGCCTTTAAGTATGTGAACTACAGGTACCACATTTTCTTTGCTTTTTAGAACAATTCTTGACCTTTAAACTCTAAAGCTGGATGGAGAGTAGACGAAACACTTGTAGGCTCTCTCTCTTTTATCACAGCTGTCCACACCTTGCATTCCAAGTCCCTTTTCTATCTATAGACTTTAACCTCCAGTGTTTGACAAACAACTAGGTCTAAGGCAAGGGCAGTGATTATACTGTCTTGTAACTTACAAAAAATAGATTCTAGGCAACAAGGAATGACCAGATGAAACTAACAAGACAGATATAGTAAAGTCTCTAATCTCTCTCCTGCCTCACCAGAATAAATGTTTCAAGCCAAATCATCAATAGCCTTATGTTCAGTTAGCCAAACTGTAAACTTTTTATAGCTATGGGTGGATTTAACAAACCAGTAATAAATAAAGCTGTCAGTAGCATCAAAGTAGTCCAGCCATAGCATTCTCTCTGTGATATGAGACCCTGTGCCTGATAGTCCCCCTAAGTGAGAACGTGCATTTTGGGAGAGCACAAACCCAGATAGTGCAAAAAATTAAACTACAGACCAATGCAAGGGCCTATCCAAGCACCCTTGATCTAGAGAACAATGGTGCCAGGCTCCAGCCCTTGGAATGAACATGAATGTGCTGGAACCGAGCCAGCTGCCAGCCCATTAATCCCACATGTGACATGAAATACATAAATAAATGTTGGTTCTGACTCCAATCTCATTTACCCTGCCATAAATCTGGAGCAACTCTCTTAACTTCAGGGAAGTCATTCAGGATTTACACCAGTGTCACAGGCCTGAATCCAGCCGTCAAGATTAACCTAACAACTGAAAAAGGCTTTCCTTCCTCTCTGTCCCCAAAGCAGTCAGATGCTTACTCCTGCCCTCTAAGACAAGGGGCACAGCACAAGAAGATTCATACAAACACTGATTGCTTCTATTGGCACCAGCACAGTTGCCTGTATCTAGACAGTCAGACACAAACTGGGGTCTTGAGTTCAACTGCTTGGTGTTTATGTGTTTCTTGAGTCACCTGCCTTCCAGTACCCTGGAGAGCCCTGGAAGCAAATTGCATAATACTGGCCCCATTCTTCCTGCCTCCTACCTGCAAGAAGTACAAGCGCAGTTAATGCTGGTGGCTGGCTTTAAAATCCATTTCTGTGGAACTGATCAAATTGGCTTGCCAAAGAACAGAACACAGTGAAACTGTTGAGAGGGGGCAAACAGTAGCTACTTATTTAAAGGTGCTTGAAATCTTAAGAGAAATGCTATTCACCTGCCAAACCATTCCATTAGTGTTGGGTTAAAAAAAAGAACAACTGAGAGCCAGGCCACATACTTGGGATTAGATAAGCAAGAACAGGAAAGAGCATGAGCTGATGCAGTGAATGTCTACTGCAGCGTTTTGATCAGGAAGGGCAGTTTAGATTATTATTACAAATGCCATATTTTCACAAAAATGGGATACATTCTATGAAATCCCAGTAAAGTGAAATCAGGCAGCTCCACCTCCATTTGATGGGCATCTTGAATGTATTTTTAAAGCTGAGCAACTTTTAATAGGCATTATGATGGATGTCTATATAAATGCAAAGGCATTATGATGTATGCCAGTTATTCACTAATGCTCAGTATCTTAGTTTATT
Organism: Crocodylus siamensis; assembly: GCF_052110815.1. Lineage (NCBI taxonomy): Eukaryota > Metazoa > Chordata > Crocodylia > Crocodylidae > Crocodylus > Crocodylus siamensis. The sequence goes on from NC_143395.1 coordinate 179,948,747, forward strand.
GTAAGAAAGATTGATCTCGTGATTAAATACCTGGGTGGGGGCTAAGAAGATCTGGGTTCAAAGCCTAACTCTGCTATAATCTTCTTGTGTAATGATGGGCAAGTCACTTAGGGTACAGATGTATAATCGATGTACTAAGAGTTTAAAAGGGGATGATGGGACCTTAGGCAGCATCAGGTGCTCTGTGGTAACTTCTTGCACTGAATCCATATCCTACCCCATAGTAAGTGAAAACTACCAGTGGCAATTTACCCTTTCCTCACTAAGGCAGGGTAGAGGTGCACCTTATAGACCAGTAGAAACAGAGATGCATAAGCATTTGTGAGCCACAGCTCACTTCATCAGATGCTACTTCCCACGTTGAGGGCTAAGCTACTGGAGGTTAGCTACCACTTACCATCCATACCTTTCATCTTTCTTTCCCATCTATAAACTAAGGGAAATAACACTCCACATTTCCATCCCTTTTTCTTATCCACCTCAAGTGTATGTTCCTCAGGTCAGCAACTGGCCTTTACTATACAATGTTTAGCACAAAAGGTTCCCTGCCTTCATCAGGGCACCTAACACAAGTGGAACATAAATAATAATATACTGTGATGAGTCAGGCAGTAGCTTCTTCCCATTCAGGGATGATCTTCTGTAATATGTCAGAGAGCTTGTGCTAACATAGCAAATGCATAACACTTTTCTAAAGAGTTTGAATAGCTGCAGTACTGAGCAACAAGGGTCCTGGGTAACTCCTAGGTAGGCTAAAGCACACCTAGTTCTTAGAGGACCTATCCACTCTTGAATGAGCTGGTGTTTGTTTTTGGAAATGTCGGCTCTTGTGCAAGTAGTAATTCCAGTAAATTTGCTTCTCTATTAGTAATGCTGATTTGCTGAAACTGCCTCTAATCTTCCAAATATGGCATTTGGAAGAAATCACCTGTATGTGAGAGATGAAGAGAAGGGAGGAAGAAGGCTCAGATTAAAATGTAACAGACATTTTAATGCCAAGGTCTAGGCACCAACCTTTTTGGCAGGGGTGCTACAAATTAGTCCCACACCCTCCCCAGGTGCCTGTTCCTTTTCCCTTACCCAATCTGCTGCTCAGCTTTCTGCTTCCTGCCTGCTCTGATATTCTGCTTTCTGCTCCCTACCTCCTTCCTAATTTGCCACATGCCACACACAGAGACTGCCCAAGCCACTTGTGGCAACTGTGCTGCAGGTTGGCCACCCCTGCTCTACACATCACTCACATCTAGAATTCTTTTCACCATATATCTGGAGGTCTCCCCATGGCTGTGATACTTCACTTCAGGGTCTAAAACAGGCATCTCTTCCACACAGTATATGGGAAGGAACTAAGCTGCTTTTTGTAGGGAAGCATATCCTTTTAATTTTTCACAACAGTAGTACAAAGGGGAGTCAATCCAGATGTGCAGGCATTTAATTGTGACTTAGGTGGCCCTGTTTAGATTTCAGCATGAGTGTATGATGGCTATTCTCCTTTAAAGTATAAAAGCTTGCATATCCTTCTCAACAACCAAGTTACCACTTCAAACTCTCCATGGATGTCCCATCTCCACGGACCTCTGTGTGGTCTAAATTACTTGATATATATATATTTTTTTTAAGTACAGAGCACAAAAACAGCACACACAGACACAGAGGCCAACTTCAGAGATATTCCCACAAGTAAAATTAAATACTCATAATGCTTTTTAAAAGTGAATTGGGCCCCTTAATTTGCATCTTATAATAAGGATGTTATCATACTGGTTTATGACTCAGGTCTTTAGTTTCCATCTCTCAAGGGCTAGATTTCCCCTCATGAGTTCAGTATATGTGTGCAAACTACTGTAATTTTTAAAATGTTTCTCTTCTGTATTAACATTACAACCTTTATGAGTTAAAGGTTTTACTTGCCCAAGTATACAGGAAGTTTGCATTTGAGAGCAAGCTCAGCCAGATATTCTACTCCAACGTGTGGTTACAGATGACCGTGGCTGCTGCACACCGTTAGTTCAATCAGTAAGCTTAGCTGGCTACCAGCTGAAAAACCTCTCACCTTCCTACACTGATCCATAATCTCCAGTGTACTCAGTCTCTTACATTTAGATTAATTATAAAACATTGTCACTAGAATATTAAAATAATGTTTAATACACAAAGGGGAATAAGCTAGTCCAGAAAATGCATAATTTCCCTGTGACTTTCACTGGTTGTATGCAGTTGGCTTTGTCCCCCCTCCTGACTGAAACTAAGCTTTCAAAAGCTTCCTACTCTGGCAAACATCATGTTATATGGCTTTGAAACCAGTGTGCATGGCCTATTAAAAACAAGGATCTCCCCCCAGAATGAAGGGGGAAGAGTAATTGGTAAAAGAGAAGTACTGAGGCAGGTGAGGGGGGAGGAGAGGGAGGCTTCTGCTTCCTACCTCATAGGTGGCTGTGCTCCCTGATATGCTGCATATCATATGCAAAGGCTGCCCATGCTACTTGTCCCACTCCTGCCACAGGCTGGCCACCTCTGGCCACCACTATTTTGACTAGGAACCAGCAATCACTTCCAAGCCTTATTTATATTGCCAGACTCTGCTTGAGTTCTTCAGCCATCCTAGTTGCAGGAGTCTGCCATCTCTTCAGGAATAAAATGGGGAAAGGAGAACAAGAGTTAAGGATGCTTAGCAGCTGGAAGAGAGAGAGGAGCAGCAAACAGCCACAAAATGGGTCTTCTGGGGCTGCTGCTGCCTGTCTCTGCCAAATTTAAAGGCCTAGCACAGAAAAGCATGCTGAGAAAAGAAGCTCCCAGACAAGGCAGTCCTACTCTAAAATGAGTTAATAGGGACCAAACAACGACCAAGGAAGGTTTCTGTAGGTAAATCACATTTGTTACTCTTTGAGAGCCATTCTAGTGCACTGTACATACAATAAGTCGATGTGCCTGTCAATTCCTTGCAGGGAACAAGTGTCTACCTGACAACACACACACACCCTCCCAACTGACAGCTTAGCTGTAAGCCAGCTCGATGCTCACGGCATGAAAACCACACTAGCTTCTCATTTCTACAAAGTAATCTGTCCAGATCAGGGCTGCACATTAGGGCATTTCTCTGAAGTTTGACCAACTGATGCTTGTTCTGAACTAGTCCTGTGGTTCTACCATTATCAAACTGGCACTTTTGAAAAGCATTAAGTTAATAGAGGGCTAGAGTATGCTGGGTAGCATTTCACTCTTCTAGCAAGCTATGTGGGAGGTGGAAGCTTTTCTGAATTACGTATTTTTTAAAATATATATAGCAGGCTGTGCAAATTTTACTCTGTTAAAGAGATTTTCTAACTCATCAACCTTGGGATCTTTCTTTTATTTCAGTGTGCTTTCAGCTGGGTGAAACAATGGGTCATTATCTGGTGAAGTAGGGGAGTCAAGACAACAAGATGAACCGCAAAACTAAAACACAAAATTACAAGAGAGTAGAGTAATGCCTTGTGAAACCTCGTTCTTCTCAACTGCAGCTTCCAAAAGATGCCCCTTTCTGAACTTTCTGAATAAAGGCATCTAGCACATTAAGTAATGATGACACCAGACATGACATGTGTCAACCAGATTCATGCGAGAATGTCTCTCAAAAATTGCAGTGGAAAATGAAAAGGCCACGATTAAAAAAACCTCTTGAAGACATTTACACTTAAAATGCATCTCTGCCCTGAAAAGTGACTTTGTGAAATGCCAATGTGGGGATCCCACGTTTATTGATTCTCATCGTTTCTATGGTAGTCTAATTTTCCTACTCAGTTTACAAATAAAAGGCTGCTATTTTTTTTTTCACTTCTCTCCACTAGCCCTGCAAGCTCATTCTTGGGAGCTGAAAGTCAAGTTGGATTTTTTGCCATTGCTCCTTCTTGCTCATCCTCTGTTGAATAAACAAAGCACTATAGCATGAGGTTGGCAAGAGATTGAAAACGCGAACCCTAAAACTCAAATGGAAAAAATTATTTATATTCATCTACTCAGGTGGGTATATAGAGGGACTGCCCAGTTCTGCAGTCCCTCTATATACAGCACTTCCAAAACCTTCAGTGGGACAGCTGTATGTGGGGTCTGAGCATGTGGGGTCTGAGCCTGAACCATTGAACTCAGATAGAGTTTCACTATTGGGTTCAGTGGGAGGACTGAGGTGACAAAAGCTTGCGGGATCAAGCCAATAAAGCCTGAGCAACGGATACCTTTGCATATCCTTGTTCTGAAGCAGAAGATGTGTTAATTTCTGATACCAAAGAGTTAAATTACTCACTAAACTGAGTGTATTTACCACCTGGCACATTTCTCTTTCTAACTGGAAAATGTTAAACTCTAGTAATTAACTGGTTTAGGACTTACAGCTTTTAGCTGCAGGCTCTTTGATGTGTTCGCTTGAATAACACATCCATCAAGTTATGTGGATCTTCTGCTGGATCACATAAGCAACTGGCATGGGTCCATGCCTGAAGTTATTGTGGAAAAAAGGGCTTTCATGTGAACAGAGGAGACATGCCTTCCAGCACATGGCCTTTGGCCTCTCATCAGCTGTGTGAAGTTAAGAAAAGTTCTCTTTGCTCTATCAAAACCTTTTCATTGAGGAAATTCATTTCGCCTGGCATTTCAGGGGATTAAATTTAGTCATAATTGTGCTGGGTTAGGAAAAAAGAAGCAATTGCCTTTTTGCATTATATTTAAGAAATTTTACAGTGCTATAAAATGTCACAAAAAATTGAGAGGAAATAGCCCAACGTTACTGATGGTAGGTATTTATTAAGCTCGTCAAATTACATTCTGTTTACAGTAATCAGCCCATCACGTGCATCAGAACTAGGATCGAATGGACTTGTTTCCTGGCCAACATAATATGAAATAGGGATTTGAACAGTGGAAGCCAAATACACCCTTCCTTTTGCATACACATCTCCCAACAGTGGGAGGCTCACAACTGGACCACAGACATGGCCCTTTGTCACATGTCTTTGCAGACATTCAGGGAAAAGTGAGGCTTAAACAGTCTCTAGCAGTATAACATGTGCACACTATAGTCACCGTAAAATTAGCAATCTACAAGATTCCTTAGTTTCTAAGACAAAAGGGTATCAATTCATTCATCTATTTGTGCATCCATCCAGCTCACTGCAGTATTTTATAAATAGTTGTAAGACAAATATATGCATTCATGAGACGACTAAGAGGCAGCCTGACCCCTCCACCTCTCCCTCATCCTTGTAATTTCTCTTTTGTAATCCTAACAATAATGCATCATCCTATCCATCCTGTGCCCATTACCATGGCATACAAGCATCTACACTGTTGAAATTACAACAGAGCTAGTTCCTAGCAGTACAAGGAGACCACATATTGCTCATTACCGGAGGCCAGGCCAAATTAAATTGGAGCCCATTGATGCTAGCATCTGAACTTCATCACTGCTAAAGAGGCTATAAAAGTAATAGCCCCAACCAGCAAGCCAATACCAGATGTGTAATTCAGCCCAGTGAGATTAAAGAAGAAATACCGTATTTGGGGGTTTTTTTTATTGTTATAAAGGTTAGTCCATCCCTCTTTAAGCACGACTAGATTGTTTTGTCCATTGTGGATGATGGATATTTAAAATGGAAAACTTCTTTTATTGATTAGGATTTGTAAGACAACAAGAGTTGTTGATTTAGAGGCTGGAAGAAAAAGCCTAGACATATTAATGTATGAATGAATATTAATGTATGACGTCTAATTACGCCTATGTCTGAGAAACTCGAAAGGAACAGAAAACAAAAAGGCAGCAAAGGAGGTATGAGTTTTGTTCAGGGGGATGATTTGGGTTACACACTGATATGAATTTATAGCAATAGCATCTTTAATACTATGTTAGACAAAATAGTATTAATTGGATCTGGTCACATGTTGTCCACCTGCTTCAGTTGCTCATGTCTTATACACAAGTCTACATAACAAAAGCACCCTTGAAACTAATAGCTATCAAAGTTAACACTACAGGCCATACCCAAAAAGGGAATTTAAGCACTCAGGGTGAATCCTGGCCTAACTGAAATCAATGGGATTTTTTCCCATTGTCTTCAATAGGACTCAAATTTTGCCCCTAATTCCTGTTTAAACACCTAAGCTTCCACTTGCTGTGTAACAGTGTAGGTGACTAAATAGGTTGTAGGTTCATAAATACCTCTTAAGATTTGGCCCCAATATTTGTTCTCAGAAGTTGGGATTGTTTCTCTTTAAAAAGAGCCATATTACAAAAAGTGAATCCTAAACATCCTATAGAGTTATTCAGGTATTTCACTGCTTACTAACAGGATAACACTCAAAAAATTAAAAAGTAAGTTATAGAATACCTTTTGCTGGTAACATAAATGAATTTAATAAATAGTATATTAAGGAAAATAATACCTAAGAGCCAAAGAAGAATCCTATTTCAGTTCACCTCTTCCTGAAGTTAATAGTTATTCTTGCACCTTTAAATACAGAACCAAATATTCTCTGTGACAGGATTCAAGTATTGCTATTGGCTATTTGGATTGCTTAGCAGGATGCAATGTGAAGCTGGAATAAAAACAGTGTGGTTTTTATAGTGTTTGTTTTTTAGAATCCTGTTCACAGATTTTACCAGGATACTAGATCCGTTTAGATCACCTGAGGTAAAGCATGGCTTAATAAGTGGCTCACTTTACATGCTTGTTTTTCGCCCCAAATTTAATGTTGTAAAATTATAACACGTGGATGTTTCGTGATTCCTAAATCAACATAATTTGAATGAGGAATGTAAGTAAGACTTCACAAATATATTAACCTTTGCCGCATTTTATTATCATGAGAATGTTTTTTTAAAAAAAATACAGCACAGACAAAATGCTTGCACACTGAAAGAAGCTTTTCAAACTAAAACCAAAGCTAAACTAATTTCCATGTATCTTCTTCATTTCAGACCATTACAGCTTGTTGGACTGAGAAACAAAAGAAGAGCTTTTAATCTGGTTCTGAAAAAAAGAACCTCAGCACTTGCAAAATAAATTTTAAAAAAAGTATTTAATACCCTAAGTCTTTTGACAGGAGAGATATGTTGACTTTAATATTATGAATATGTTTCAATACAAAATACTCAAAAATCATTCATTTTATTTGCCACTCAGGACCTGAGTTCGGGGTTCTGTGTTTTTACTGCAAGAACACAGTATGCAGTGTATTCTGCATTTCTAGTAGATAAGGATGGGTTCTCTCCTTTTTGTAAAGAAAGCTGATCAACTTGCACTTTCCTGGAAATAATCACTAGGTATCCTTTCCCCACTCTCCACATATAGATACAACCATCCAAAACCCCACACAGAATGAGAATTAGCCTCCTAACAGATATATACTGCACCACAAGTAATATCATAAACACCCAAGCAGAACACATCATGTCCTTCCAGCTTCGTGTTTTTGTAAATGTTATTGGCTCTTGCATGAAAACACAGATCCCCGAGCTCAGCTCTTCACAGTTACTAAAGCTTTCAACTTAGTTGTTACATATATTTATAATTTTAAGGCAACACATGAATTCAGCAAATGACTTAAAACCTTAAACAGCATTTCTACTTATTTGATTTAAAAAGAGAAAGAATTTAAAAATTTCACTTTATTTTGAACTCTAAAGGAAATGGTTGTATCACCTTTGCCTCTGCACTCGTGCGAACATGTTGCTGTTTACAACGTGTCTTTTTGCTAGGTGTCTGTAATCCTCCCAGATAGGGTATAAATACTTGCTACCCATCAGCTTCTAGCAACTTTAAATGGATGAAATGGGCCACCATACTGCTCACAGTTACACTGGTATAAATCCAGGGCAAAGATAAATGGGTTACTTTAGATTTATACTTCTGTGACTGAGAGTTAGACTGTGGCCTAATACTTCTATAGTGCTATGAAATGATCTGTGAATTGAGTTTTGTCTGCTCTCAGCAGGTTTAGTAAAATATAAAAAAAACATAAAAGTTGTTCAGTTAAGTATATGCTGAAAAATCTTGATTACACTCATTCAGGATTATTACTGGCGGTTGTATAAATACATATTAGGAGGTCCCAATTTGATACTCCAGGGGAAAGAGAAGAGTATAATGCTCCCAGGTAGCAATGGAATAAAAAAAAATCCACACCCCACTTTCTGAACCAGCTATGCTGGAAAATAAACAGCTGCCTGGTGTACCTTTATGAAAATGGTTTGAGGCAGTGGTGGGGGGGTGCCAGCAGTTAATGGGAGTTCTTAACTCCTTGGCACGAGGCATATTCAGTCACAGATTGAGGATGTGTTGTTTCAGTCTCATGAAACACTTTTGTAAACATGTACAGATCAGGTAGCACATGCACAGATGTGGGGCAAAATGGAGACATTTTTTACACTGCCGGCCGTGGTAAAGGGCCTGGGATCTAACTGTTATGGTCTGTGTTAACCCACAGGGCCTGCCTAACCATGGTCTACCTTGCCATACTGGGCATGACTTCTGCATATCATGATCCACCCATATAAAGTGCTGCCCATATTTCAACCAGGTTATTTAATGCTGGTTGCAGAAGTTTGACTTCAGGGCCTACTGGCTGATTTCCCCCACCAAAATCCCCCAGGAAGGCACAGAGGGGTCTCAGCAGAGGCTACTGTTGTGCAAAGTAATATTTCTGAGCAGCAGTACAGACACTGTGACTGATTTAGAATGTGGATCAGGGCAGCCTGAATGATTGGGGTATTTTTAATTTTTAGGGGATAACTCACACTGCCTATACTGGGGGGTCCATTACCAGCACCCACAGCCCTCTGGAAAATGGGAAGTTAACTTGGTTCTGCATGCATCCTAGCAGAACATAACCAGAAGCACTGCATCTCTGGCCTGCCTCTGTGGAACAGACTCGGCCACCAAAGACTGTTTCACACACAGGTTACTGATCCCAGAGAACACCTCTGAAGACACAGCAGCCGTCTGTGGTGCCAGTCCCAATTGACAGGTGAAGAATTCACAGATCACTGTTAGTCTATTGGCACGTCCTCATTAATACAGTTGTGGACAGAGATGACTGTGCACTCTCCGGCTGGGAGTGTAAACCCCTTTACACCAAGTTCTATGTTACAAAAGTGACTGTGCTTGTGCTATATTCACTTTCCCAAGCAAAACGATAACAATATTCTTTGAAAAATACAAAACGGCTCTTATTATTTTATCTATTGCAGTTTCACCAGCAAAATATTGCCTTGGCCAAATTTCTCATTCAATTTGAAAAATAAATACAAAAAAGCAAGTCATATAATTATAAGCCATAAATATAAATAAATAACACTGTTGCCTGACCTGAGACCTTGCGTGCTCAATTGCAGCTTGGTGGGAATCTCATGGCAGTTTGACAGGAGAACAAGATAATGGCCTGGTTTCTACTGTGGCGATATGATTTAACCTAACGGAGGCTTGATCCTGCCTTACATATAAACGGTCTTGAGTTAGACTTCCGGAAGTTCGTGGTTCAAGAAAGCACCTAAGCATGGCCTTAAAACCTCCTTATTCAGCAGCATCCTTAAGTCCTGCTCCAGCAAAATACAGGAGCTTGTGTCCAACGCTAAGCATGAGAATAGTCTCACTGAAGTCACATGCACAAAAGTTAAACATGGGCACAAGTGCTTTGTTACAAATAATGACATTAAGGAAATATACTTAAAATAAGCTGGTGCTTTGGTGCTTTTCTGAATTGGGATGCCTTTATAAGCAGGGCCTGTGTGAGTATGGACTATTTGCATGGGTTAATTATAACAAAGCTTAATTATTCACCACAGGTTTAGGGGATGAGGGGAGGGGAAGGGGTCACTTCTCTTGGTGCTTACAGGACCGCTATAGCAAAATTATTATTCTCTGTGGAAACAGTTAGCTTTTTAGACAAACAATGATAAATTAAAGTCCGTTATGGATTCCCCCCAACCCCAAAAATACATATTTTAACAGCAAAAATGCAATACAACACAGTAGGCATTATTCAATGGTATGCAAATGAAGTTAGACAGTTAGGAGACGCCCACATTTCAGTATTAATAAACACCAACACTAGTTCTACATTACTTATGGTAGAGTGATAATAGCCCCAATGCTTTGCAATCTTAGTTTTCCCAGAAATGTATGCCCTCCATATTTGTACAACCACTTGCACGCATGGGTTTTCGTTTTCTTTTTTAAATGCAGCATTTGATTTTATGCAGTGGCTGTGGTAATACAAAGTCATCCCGGCTGCATGGTCCTTGTTAGCATTAAAAATTAAAGAAAGAGCAAACAGAACCTAAAGCTCCAACATTTATTATGTCAATTTTCTCCCATCCTCCTCCCTCTCTTTTTTTTTTTTTGTGTTATTTGTAATGTTAGCCGCACCTTTTAAAAGATGGCATGGGATGGATATAAACAGCACATTGGGTCCTCCACACTGTATCAATGTGTTATCAAGAGGGCTTTCTCCAAGCGGCACAAAAGCCAGTCAAAGCCATTGATTACCAATAAGCCCTTGACAGTGGGTTTTTGTTTTAAAAAAAAAAAAGAAAGTGTTTTACTCTATTAAAAATATAAATAAGATAGTCTTGCAGGCAGGCAGAGGGAGCCTGTAGGATGCTGCTGTCAGTCAGTGACTTCTCAAGCTTTAATTGGGAAGCAGCATCCCAAGCTAGCAAAAACACGGACCGCATTCAGATGTCAGGACCGTGGCGCATGTTCCCTCACGTGCTTCACATTCTGTCAGAATTTAAGCGATCTGGAGCTTCCATCCGAAAACTGCCATACATCCCGAGTTCCCTGGGCACTGCGCCACGTAGGGGGGTGTGTCGAACCTAGAGAAAGGACAGAGGGGGACAGAGGAAAAACAGGTATGACATTGCCCAAGAGGTAAGGTTTCCTTTTTTTAACAAAGCACAATTGCACAACTGAAATGCCAAAAAAGTATGCAATGGAATGAACCCCCGGTTCGGCTAGCCCATCGCGACCTAATAAGCTCCCACAGAAAACACACATGTATAAGTCAAGCACAGTTAAAATCCATACAGTAGACATAAAAAATAACACTTGGATGGGGCAGACCATGTAGGCTTCAATAAGACCTTCTCTGCAAACACCCATTGATTCACTAGGCCCTTTGTTTGCATAGGGACTGACCCCAGGTTCCTTACCCACCCAGAAATCTTACTGACTTCTGCCACAATCTGAGGTGCACTGGAGATACAGAAGAGAGCCCTCCCAATGCTTTTTCACAGCCCACAACTTGTTCATGTAGCAGAAGCTCTTCTGTCCCTTCACTCTATTTTGAAAATCCTATTTGAGCAAGGGTGAAACTGGTACCGTTCATGTACCCAGCAATGCTTGATGCCAAAGGTCCCAAAACCATGCCCATTGAAGTAAAGGGGAGGTTTTCCATTCACTTCAATAGCTTTGGGTCAGGCACGAAAGGTGTAAGAAGGAAAAGTAATTTCCCATAGCCATACCTGGTTTACACAGTAAAATGCAGACTGTGAATTCCTGCCAAAGGCCGATCGCAAGTTACACATTTTACTAAATGAAACAATAGGATAACGGGTAAATTGCACACTCAAGGGAAAGCAGGCACAACCTGTGGCAAGTCACAAAGCCAGAGATGCATTCTCATAACCCCTTAAAATCAATCTATACCTACAGACCAATGAGTCGGTTTCTATGGAAATCGATTCATTAATACTTAAGTGTGTTGTTGAAGGGCTACTCACGAGCTGCTGCCAAGCTTAAAGATGCAGCTCCTGGGCCAGCTCTTCAGCTGGGGTAAATTGGAACAGCTCCACTGAGAGTCAGTGGCACAAGTCTGATTTACACCAACCAAGGACACAATATTATTTACTTCTGAATTTAATAGTTAAAACTGAAAACAGAGAAGCCTTGAATTTTTCAAGGGGCCTAAGTGGCTTAGGCACTTAAGGTAGGATTAGCAAAAGCGTTGATTCAAACTGTAGTCCTGCTGAGAGTCCACAAGTCTCATGCTCCCAAATCACTTAGGTAGTTTTGAAAAATCCAATCCCAAATTCTTAGTGACTTTAAAATTGATGGAAGCTGGGCATTTTAATTCCTTTGGCTACTTTGAAAATATCAGCCAAATTATATACATCTGGATTTGAGAAACAGTGGCTCCCTTTGATGAATCCAGCAAAGTGCCTGCTGGGCAGTAGTATACTCCCAGTCCATAATATAATTTTCCCACACATTCACTGCAAATGGTTTCCAACCTTTGCAGCAGAAAGAACTAAAATAACAGCTGGTATCTTTTTTCTTTTTGTACAGACTCTGCACTTAGATAAACCCTGAAACTGTATCTCATCAGATATGCCAAAGCCTCCTGAATGTCAAGCAAAGACATGGTATCACTTATTCCTGTATTTATCTCAGCTCTTAGAAACATAATAAATATGAAACATCTGTAGCCTAAATTCTTGATACTGTTTCAGTGTCTTCATTATATAAATCTTTCACTTTGGAGGATATCAAATACTAATGGCAAAAGGATCAGTGCAGAAAATTGTATTCCTCTTCTGAAGTTGATTGGTTTTGAAATTTTAACAATAGAGATCCAATTACCCAAATATTGTTCTTATTTATTTAGACATCTTTCCCCATAGAGATAAATATAAAAGTTTCTTGGGACAGTAGGTCATGCTTGTATGGAATGTTACAGCAGCTTAAGAACACATTATGGATGCCATATAAATCTGTTTCAGAATTCTAACAAACTTGAACGGGCCTCAATGGTTCATGGTTTTATAACACCATTAATTTATCACACTGTTAGAAAATGTCACATTTTGTATTACGGTTTTTGCTTTATTGTTCAGGCTACAACATGTTGTCATTTGTAAGTTATGTTTTTGTTGACTAGTTTTTGAAGCTCCAGTTATTTAGCAATATTATATATATTTTCTTAAAGCAGGGCTTCCTCAAATACAGTGTACATATTGTGTATGTTGGAAATGAAGTTATGCCCAATAGATTTATCTAGCTTTCTGATACAAAAGTATAAATCAAATTTATTATATTACAATTTATTTTAAATTGTTGAAAAGATATTTTACTAATATACACTGCATGTGTATATATGAGATCTATCAACCAAGATCATTAGATGTGTGTGTGTGTGTATACACATACACAATTTTATTTGCTAATACAACAGATAATGAAAGATTCCTATATAAAATATATGTATTATAAACACAACTTTAAAAAACTGCAATTGTTATGACTGCCCCATAGACAGATTAGTTAAAATAAGTCCTAGCTATAAATTCTCTCCTGCAGTACTAACAACTATTATCAAAATAGTAAGAGAGATATATTGAACTTTTTATGGATGTTTAATGGCAATGGATCAAAAGTCATGTTGTTAGACAGCTGCAAAGTGCTTTGAGTATTCCTGTCTGGTCCCAGTACCTAGAGTTTAGACACCAGACTACATCACTAAGACATAAAGGTCACAACAAAGTACTGTTTCATTTACAGTTATTTGTCCTATCCCAGTCAACATATTCATCTTCTTCAGCTCCCTCATCATGAAAACTATTATGGTGAATATTTGTTATTACCCAAGGGCCACGTTCCAGCTTGGCTTACACTGGTAAAAATCCAGCCTAAATCCATTTAGGGACTTGGTCCTCTAAGGTGCTGAGGGCTCTGGCCTGGGTCCAGCGAAATATATATCTACATGCTTCACTTGAAGCATGTGCTAGTCCTGCTAAAGTTAATGGGACTGCCCACATATTTCAAATGAAGCAAAAGTTTACATACCATGTGGAACCAGAAGCAAGTTTAGGTATACTACTGGATCAAGGGCAGAACACACAACACCTTGCAATGTCAAGCCCTAAGTTAGTTGATTTACATATATATAGATATAGATGTCTATATATGTATATAGATATGTATCTCATCATATATATTTACACACACACACATTTTTCAACCATTTTAAAGACTTGTTCAGATAGATTGGGCAATAACATACATTTCTCCTGTCCTTAGATTAAATGGAGCTTTATTTGTTTCTCTCTCAGAAAAAAGAATACATGTTAAGATTTATTTGATTTTTTGTAAGCAAAAATGTCCCCTCAGAAGGTGCTGGGCAAAATACAGGCAACAAATGATGCCATCACAAGAAGACAACATGACAACTGTAGTTTTACAGAAATAAAAAAAAATTGAG